>NC_085045.1:5110104-5165380 GCF_963692335.1 Osmerus eperlanus | reverse complement strand
CACTCCTCTCTCCTCTCCTCCTCTCTCCTCCCCTCCTCTCTCTTCTCCTCGTCTCTCCTCTCATCCTCTCTCTTCTCCTCTCTCCTCTCATCCTCTCTCCTCTCCTCCGATCTCCTCTCATCCTCTCTCTCCTCTCATCCTCTCCTCCGATCTCCTCTCCTCCTCTTCTCCTATTCCCCTTCTCTACCCTCCTCCTCTCTCCTCTCCTCCTATTCCCCTCCTCTTCTCGCCCCTGTTCTCCTCTATTCTGTTCGAGTAGAGAAGAGGAGATGGAGGACAGAAGTGACTGGGGCTGGAGGCTGACAGATTTACAGGGCTGGAGAGCGGGAGACAGAGATGAAACACAGAATTGTCAGAGTGTGTGTTTGTGTGTGTGTGTGGGGGGGGGTCATTTGCATCTCAACCAAATCTTCCCAGATGTACCACTAGCGGACTTCCCCCTCCGCCACACTGTCCTTCTAGAAACGTTAATGTTTACATTTGCAGTAATCCAGTGACCGGTTCCTCACGGTTACTGAAGCGTCACACGACTCATGGCGCATGGAAACTCAACCGCTGTCCCCCGAGGCAGAACCGCCGGTGGACCGTCCGCGCGCAGCCGCAGAGAGCGCTGGCGGGAGACAAAGAGGCTTGTAAGAAAGACCCAGGGCTCTCGCGCCCTGGGAAGGTGCAAACACACGCACGCTCTCGGCCGCGACGGGGTCCGGGTGACGGCGTGTCCCGCTCGGGGTGCGCGGGGGACCTCGGGGGGGGGGAGCGGAGCGAGGAGGGGGTCGTCTCTGACAGCCTGGCGGAGGTGTGACGTGACCCAGGGGTCTAGCGTGTCTTTCCAGGCTGGGGAGGGAGGGAAGGAGGGGGGGGGGGGTCGCCCTCCCAGATTGGTCCCTCCAGCCCTCTCTCCGACAGGGCCTTGCGAAGTGTGGGCGGTAGGAGTGTGTATGTGTGTTTTGCATGAGTTTGTGTGTTTTCCGGCATAGGGGGTGTGTGTGTGTGTGTGGGAGGGGGGGGGGGTCAGGAATGAAGCAGCACTGCTTTGTGGGAGAACCCTGACACACAAATACACCCACACAAACACACACACAAACACACACACACGCACTGTAATGGCTGTCAGGCGGCTGGGGCAAAAGTAAACAAGAGCAGATAAGCGGTGATTCAGAGGGACGCCAGCTGCACAACCTAATCTCTTTTACATTTCTGTTTCTTCTATTGAACTTTTATCTTATCTGAGGGACGTCTTCTCCAGGCATTCCTCCTCCCTCTCCCTCCTCGAGGACACACTCCTGGGCCGCACAGCCCACTGGAGGGACACACAACACACACACACACACAGCACACACACACTCCCCATATTGTACCTACAGTTTATCCATGCAAATACACTGTCTGGATAATGACACCTGTGTTTCCGCCAGGGGATAGACAGTCCATAAAGACTCCCAAGAAAGCCAATGGAATGACGGAATGGAAGAGAAGATAGAGTTTAGAGGGATAAAGTCGTCTTTTCTGTTATTGACAGTAGGGCTGTCGACCGTGTGGGCTTTGTGTGTGTGAGAGAGGTGGGTGTGTGCGTGCCAGAGCAGGGGGGGGGGGGTTACGGGTCAGCAGTCAGGGCCGACACCCCCCCGGTGAGCCCCGCGGTGCCGCGGCCCGCACTCGACCACAAACAAACCCTAAACTGTCTCCGCGGCATGTCACCAGGGCTTTTAATTGCTTGTATCTGTCTCTATCTCACCCTCGCTTCTCTCCGCCCCCCCCCTCCCTCTCCGCAGCACTGTCGTAACTGGGTGTCGAGCCCCGAGCCTCTGGACACCCCCATGGAGCCCATGCTGCCTGGCTGCCCCCGCGTCTCTGCAGGTAACCCATGTGACAGTGTTTTGAAACATCTCTCTCTCTCTATCTCCCCTCTGTAATCCTTTCATCATAGTGTTTTTCTCCTGCTCCATCTCTCGCTCTTCTGAGCCCAGTGATGTCACGCTCAGAGAATGTGTCCTTAATGCAGGATTACAAGTATAATCTGTAATCTCGGATCTAAGAGCGATAAGAGATCATGAGGGTGTTGTCAGCAGCCGAGGTCACCGCTGGGTGTACCCCGAAGCGCGCGCTTGTGCGTGTCGTTTGCACTCCTCTCACTTTACGGCGGCCCCCGTGGGTGTGTGGTGACGTTTCCCGTCCTCGCCTCGACAATGGCGTCCGTCTGGACGCCCGGGTCGGTGCCGTACACTCGGCCGAGCGCGATGCAGCGCCCTGTCATCCGATCGCCCCGGGGGCCAAAGACAGAACACACGTCTGGAGAGGAGCTGGAGAGGAGCTGCCATCGCCCTCCTTAAAGACCTGCAGATGTTCCACAGATCATCACCCCCTCCAAACAGGTCTTTTACATCCTCCGTGTAACATCGTTTTTTTTTCAGAAAACATCCTTTTCTACCTCCTAACCAGGAAGTGGAGTTTCGAAGTAAGTTTCTACTTTCTTTCCTCACGACATCGAAATCTTCCCCCAACTGTTCGCCCCCTGGTTATTCTACGCACGCTTTCGTATTTTAGCCCCGAGTATCGGGTTTCATCGATCTAAACGGAGAGGAGGCCCGTTTGGGAGGCCGGCGTCCAGCTCAGCGTTTATCCCCGTCCTCGGCCCTCCTCCTCCCCCGTCCGTGTCAGAGGTCGTCGCCGCGGTCTCTTTGTGCCCTTGGCGCCTTGGCAGCCGTCGAGGCCGGGGCTATTGTGGCGCGAGTCACGCGAGAGCGCCCCGGGGTGACGGGGGGCGGAGGGAGCGGTGTCAAAGCGCCGTGACCCGATGTCCCCAGCCCATACATCTCCCGTCCAGCCGCTGTCCACAGTGACTCGCTGCTGAGCCGGGCTGGGGGGGGGGGGGGGGGGGGCTGGGGGGGAGGCTGCAGGGTGCCTCATCAACTCCACAGGCTGTAGGATTTGTGTCACAAACCAGACACCACACACACACACAGTCCCCTACCCCTGTGCTGGTCCAGAGTGGGACCTGACAGACTGAGGGGTAAGGCTCCTGATCAAACACACAGTCACACACATGAGAACCGACCTAGGCTTCCTATTCTCTGAAACTGATTGCGTCAGTCACACAAGTCCATCTTTGCATGCTCTCTCCATAACTTAGCCTCTCATCACTTATTATCTCTCTCACTCTCTCTTGTTCTCTCCCTATCCCTGCCTTTTCCCTCTCTGTTTTTGTCTCTAGAAACACACACAGTCTCTCTTGCCTTTCCCCTGGTTTCCTCGCTCTCCCTCTCTGGCGCTGCCTGTGTGGTTTCCCAGTGTGATGCTGGTGTTTTCCATGCTGGCTGCATCTCGGCTGAGTGGGGACAGAGCTGTCTGTTGCTCTTAATCATCTGTGAAGCAACACTGTACCAGCATAGCAGACTGACGGCTAGTGGAGGAGGGGGGGGGGGGTGTATGCTAACATCTCTGTTTATTGTTTTTAACGTGATAAAAACCTGGACTCCTTCCCCCGCTCTCCTGGCCGGGCCGTTTTCCTCCCCTCCATGTTTGTTTTCTTCTTTACCATTCTTCCTTACCTCTCCCTCCCTCCCTCCCTCCCTCCCTCCCTGCATCCCCTCCCCTTTTTGTTTTGTTTTGTTCTCATTCCTACTTTCAAAGGAATCTTCTTGCAGAAGGTCAATGCTCCGTCATTGGCAGCTCACTGACGGACTGCAGAATATTATCAGTTCGGAACACAGCTGAACACAGCCGAAAATATGCAGATAGAGTGGAACAAATCTCGCTGCTGGAGAGCCTCCCTGCGTGTGGGGCTGAGAGGGCGGGGGGGCTGAATAGAGCTGGGGCCCTCCCAGACTCTGACCCCTCCACAGCTGCACAGCTGAGCAGATAGCCTGGAGAGGGGCCCAGGTCCGGGCCCACTCTGGAATCCTCCTCAGAGGCCCACCATGACAGGGACTATGCCACGGGCCCCTCCGCAGCGAGTGGGCCGTCCTCCTTGCCATGGTATCCAGCCCACAGTCTGTTTGGAACGCTTTCCCATCGTCAGCAAACACAGGCAGAGCTTTCTTTTTTTTTTTTTTATACTCAATAGTTCCCAGACTAAAGTCAACAGCACGCCATGGGTAAAGCACGGTCACACAATACACATGACACTGTGTCCCCCCCACGCTGGTTTCTGATTGGCCGGTCCCCCCTGCCTGTCAAAAGTCGTGCGTGCTCCATCTCCTTCCCCTACGCATCGCTTTACCTGCTCGGCAGCGATTACTCATTGTTGAACCCGGTTATTAATTGCAAAGGCAGAACCGTGTGAAGGTAAGCACTGATTAATGCCTAACAAAAGTCAGTTAATGTGTACAAGGATGGGAACACGCTCCCCTTAATTAACCCTAATTGTGTCCACGGAGAGAGAAGTCTTCTGCCTTTGTTCAGCCAGCTTTGATGCCCACCCCCCCCCCCCCCTCCCCGTCGCTTCATCTTGATTACTCACTCCCCGTGTTGAAAGTTGAAAATGAATTTGTGTTTGTGCGTGTGCTTTCAGCTGGAGACAAACTTGATGAAGCGCCGGCGTTTGTGTTTGGTTTCCCAGCACCGTCTTGAGAGGTGGTCCTCTCGAGGGGAGCCCCGACGTGGTTGTGGGAGGCCATCTTTTTTACCCGTCACTCCCTCCCCACGACGCCGTCGTAAAAAATCTAAATAAACAGCCGTAACGGACAGAGAGAGAGAGAGAGAGAGAGGAAGAGAGGGAGGAATGAAAGGGGGTGTGGAGGGGGGGGGTGTTGAGATGGCTCTGTAGCCTACACACCCTGCGGGTTTTAACTAGAGTGTAAACCTCCCTCACGTACACGCCCCGTTGACCGTGAAACGGCTCGGCCTGTCGGCACATCCACGGCCCACCTACTGCAAGCCCTCTCCGTCCCTCCCTCCCTCTCCGTCCCTCCCTCTCCCTCCCTCCGTCCCCTCCCTCTCCCTCCCTCCGTCCCTGCCTCCCTTCCTCCCTGCCTCCCTCTCCCTCCCTCTGTCCGCTTGTCGGCCTGTCCCACCGTCCGTCTGATGGATGTTTGTCCGCTGAGTGGAACTTCCAGAGGAAACGCGGGGCTGCCTCGACCCCTCACCTCCTCTATTTTCTCAGCTTGGGGAGCTGGACGTCCGCTGGCTCATCCAACCATCAGATTAAAGGAGGATGGGCGTCTCGCTGCCTCTCTCTCTCTCTCTCTCTCTCTCTCTCTGCCTCTCTCTCCCCCCTCTCTCTCTCTCTCTCTCTTTCTCTCTCTCTCTGCCTCTCCCTCTCTCTCTCTCTCTCTGCCTCTCTCTCCCCCCTCTCTCTCTCTCTCTTCCACTCTCTCACTTCCACTATCTCCCTCTCTCTTTCTTTTTTTCTGTGCAGAACTGCCTGTTAGCGCCAGGCTAGCACAGCAGGAAATAGGTGGGTATACATTGACGACCCCAAGCTTGACCTTAGACCTTTGAGCTAATGGCGCTCAGTCCGTGCCGATGTCTGGTTGGCACAGGTGCCGGACTGAGTCCAAGCAGGCAGAACCATGTGGAAAGCGCTGACCTGGCAGAACCCGAGTGTTGCCGGGGTTACGGCGGGTTTCTCAGAACTGTCTTTGGCATGGTCGTGGACGTGTGTGCTTTTGAAAAGTTGAATTGAGAAACGGCTTCAGCCTTTGATCACATGGTTGTTGCACAAGACGACGGCGTGGCTGTGGTCAAAGGCACTCAGATCATATGTTTTCTTTTATTCTGACGAACGCTTTATGTTCAGGGCCTCTGTTCTTTAGCACATGCCACTACTACTAATATTGACATAAATCATTGAGATGCTTTTGTCATGTATTGGATTTCTCGTGCTCATATGGATGCATGCAACTAGTCCTTCTCTCCATATGCTCTTTTGTTGCAACCATGAAGCAGAGAATACAACTTTTATATAGTTTCATGTAGGCTCTGATAATTTTGGGGGGCCTCTCTCTCTCTCTCTCTCTCCCATCTTCTCCGCTCTCTCTCTCTCTCCTCTCTTCCCCCTCTCATGCTCCTCTCTTCTCCTTCCCAAAGGATCAGAAGACATGGCCTTCATTCTCTATTCCTCTTTAAAATGGAGATGGGGTCTAAACATCTTTGATCCAACTGCTTCTGCACTGGCTGGCGGGGTCCTGACCTACTTGTCTCATGGCTTTATGTAATGAGCCCAGAGTTTAAAAGAGACTTGCACAAACACACAGTTACACATAAGTGTGTGTGTGGGTGGGTGGGTGGGAGGGGTAGTTGTGGTATATTTTTCTCTTTCTACCTTTCTTTCTACCTCTAGAGTTTGCTGTGCTTGTGGTGGGGTCATAGCCAAGGCACAGAGAGAAGAAAGAGGGAGAGGAGTCAGGAATAGTATCTGGCGTGGGGGAGGTTGTGGAGGTGGAGGGGAGCAGTCAGAGCTGAACTCAGAGATCATCATAGCTATTCTGTTTGTTTTCTTTATTTCTTTCTCTTTTTTTTTTCTTCCTTCCAATGTTTATTGATTTTTTTTCGTCGACGTTTTTGATTCGGTGACTTTCCGAAAGCGGTAGGTTTACTTTTAGCAGCGGAACTCAGCTGAGTGGAGAGAAAAAAAACCAAGATGAAGTAAGTTTCAAACTGCCAGAAACTGAAAAAGTAAACTGCAAGTTCTTACGATACTTCAACAAGTACTACAGCATGTTTTTCAGGTGGTGCGTTCATGACTTCTGTGTGATACATCTCTATAAGACCTGGAAGACCACATAGAAGCTCCAGCAGACACTCATCTTCCCTCTGCCTAACTCCAGACCCCCAGCTCCTGGGCCTCCAGACCCCACCTCCAGACCCCCAGCCCCTGGGCCTCCAGACCCCACCTCCAGACCCCCAGCCCCTGGGCCCCCAGACCCCACCTCCAGACCCCCAGCCCCTGGGCCTCCAGACCCCCAGCCCCTGGGCCCCCAGACCCCACCTCCAGACCCCCAGCTCCTGGGCCTCCCGACCCCAGCTCCAGACCCCATCTCCTGGGGGTCTGCTTGGTCATCCATTGTTGACAGAGCACACATGGAGCTGTCTGCTGAGGGGGGGGGGGGTGGAGCCAGTTGCTCTCTATCAAAGACTGGGACACTTTGATCCCCTCTGGAGGACCCCCACCACCCCCCACCATGTCTACTGATCGATCCCCCTGTGACATGTCTTCACCTGGATCACAGAAAGGACATGTTCCCCACTATCACCAGTCAATATACAGGATTCTGCTAGGGGCCTTAGGCGTTGGTATAACATTAACTAGATAAAGATTAAGCTGGTACCAATGAATGACATTCTTGATCCGTGTTGTGTGCTGGCACATGTCAATGAGTATTGAAATGTGCACCATGCATTAAGACCAACTTGTACTTGTTAGCCATTGAAAGCTAAATCCAAGTATATATTTTGCCTTAACTGATTTTCCACCATTGGCATTGGAAATATCTCCTCTTGTCTTTGTGTTAGAGAGGATGGTGAAGGATTCCGGTTGGACATGTTCGATCCGTTCTCCACAGTCCACCGTCATGGCTGGCTAGAAGGCTGGTGGTTCAAAAGTTCAACCAAGGGGCCAATGTTGAGACGGCCTTGCTAACTTTGTAGACGTGTGAAATCTTCGCCCCCAGCTGTCTCGGGGAGAAAGAGCCTCGCGGAGCCTTTATGCCATCTTTTGTGGTGCTGTTGATCTCATCTTATCTCAGAGCCCTTTTCCTCATAACATCCTCGCCTGTAATCTCACTCACAGGTTTTTTTTTATTTATTATATATATATATATATATGTTTTTATTTTTTTTATTAGGATTTTTCTTCATACTGGTTGCTAGGCAACACAGAAGGTCAGGTGAAGTTTTTTTTTTTTTTTTTTTTCTCACCCCCCTTACACTCCCCACCTGCCTCTTTTTCAAAGTACAGACTGTATAGGTTGAGATATAGAGGATCCAATGTAACTGCAGTCGCAATCTGGATACTCACTGTTCAAAAGCTGCTTGCTTTGTAGTGTAGAGTAGCTTGTGTTGGCCTTTGTTTTCCTAACAAACTGAACAATGTGTGTTTGCTGATAATAATGATTACCATGTCACTGACTGGCCCTGGATCATACAACTCTGTTTACACGGGCCTATCATTCATGCAGGTCTGACAAAAGTATGTGCCTGGACTTAGTAATCACACGAGTCCTTCACTTCACAACAGTTCATTCCTATATGCCGAGGGAAGCCCAGAATATTGCTTTCCTTCTTCACCTCTGTGACTGGGTAAGCTCTATCCAGGAGGCTTCCTCCGAAAACCCATCATCTCAGACTCACAAAAAAAAGAAAAGCTGGCGTGTATAAATGAAGGTTCAACAAGGTTCAACGAAACACTTATACAATTTGCTGCAATATAGAGGGTTTTATAATCTCATTATCATCTTAGTGCCAGATTTGCCCATGAGGGCTGTGCCGTCGCCGCTGTTATTAGCTTCGCTGATTCGTCCGTTTGTCCCTCCTGCTTCTTACTCATCGACCAACCACGTGGCCAGAATCTTCAAGACTGCCCCTCCCCCCAATATTTTTTTTCCAATACAATCATCTGTTTCATGTACTGAAGTTTCGGCTTGGCTGTGCCACAGGCAAACAGAATGCAATTTACAGTACTGTTTAGCAATGAATTTCGTTTTTTTTTTTTACATTTTGACACCGTTTTGGCCCTACTTTCTCGTCCATGGGTGTTTATGACTTGATTTCCTCGTCCCATTAGAGGCAGTCAGCAAGTTGAAGCGTACAGTTGCAGCATGCGCCTGTAGCGCACAGCTTCTAATCATGCCTGGCCCCAGGGCCCGCTCTGACCAGCAGGATACTACATGCGTTCAGAGGCTGGGGGGAGCCAGTGTTCAATCTTTACTGTACCTCCAGGCTGCCCAGGGTGTCAAGCCTCTTATCCCCTGAGCGAGGTGGCCATCTCTGGCATCCACGTCATGGCCCAGTCACCCAGAGGCCAGCGGGGGATTAACGGCCTAGGACATGGATCTCATTTGCCCATATGGGTCTTCATCTCACAGAGTAGATACAGGATTTAACCCTTGGTCATTAGGCATGACCTGGACGTGTGGCCACATACACATACACACATCCCAACATGTGACAGGTCATCGGATGCTGAGAGGAAAGCTAGTTGGATGGATGAAGAATTGGAAGGTTATAACATGGGCAAAATGTGTGCCTCTAAGTTGTGGTAGTGGTTTATATGGCTGTATTGTTTTTGACATTGATGATGAAGAGCGTCGACAGACACAGCCCTTGACTGGTGGCTTTAATAGACAACCTTTGCTGGGCTTCTTCTGTGAAGGGGCTTGGTCGTACCTTGAATGTAAACAAACTTGTAAGCAGGTTCATGGAACGATCATGACAAGGTTTTGAATGTCTGGAACATCCCAGTTTAGATGGGTTTACGCAAAAGCTAGTGAGAGGATTATGTTTTAATTTGAACTTTTAAAGCAGCTTTATATTGTCTTCTTGCATACAACCCTTCTCTGAAACGGTGTAGTACTAATCACAGCAGTATTACCTCAGGTTACAAGACATGTCACATGTAGCGATGGCTAGCCAGACAGCTGGGCATTGGCCACACTCAATGGCATTTATCTTTATCAGGGAGGAACTGGACAAACAATTAGTGGCAGTTAGATGGCTGTGTCAATTCGGCAGTGCTTTGCAAGATCATAGTTAACAAGCTGCTGCACGGCTATAACACTCCTTGTCTGGAGATAGGAAAAGATGTCAGACCAACTACCACACCTCCTTGCTTTGTTTTAGAGTGGGGTCATAAAGGCAGATTGTTTACAGATTATTTGAATATTATAGAATTGGCAGAGCTGGACATGGGTCCGCTGCTACCATACCGATCCTAGATTGTCACTAAATGGGTGTTAGAGGCACTCAGGGATTAAATAGTCATGAAACAACATCACTTCATTAAAGACCTACATGTCGGCAGTGTTGTGTTGTCGAAGAATGTGTGTGGTGTGCTGTGGTAGTGTATTTAACCCAGCTCTTGATACTCCTTTCACAATTAGGTTATAATTAAATGCACATTTAATGTGATTGTTTGCGAAAATGAGAAGAAAAAAAAACACACAAGCTCCGAGATTATATTAGAAATGTACATAATTGCAGAGATATGATTAGAAAAAAACATCCTTGAAGGTCCTTGAGTTGTAATCAGCTTCGAATTAGAATGTTTATTTGTTAGTTATTTTGCTAGGCGAGGGGAATTTTCTTTTGAAATATAAAAACGTTATTTATATAATTATGCAAACAAAGTTGAGTCCGATTTGTGTGGCGGTGACCTTGTAGCTCCTCTCCCGCACATTGACAGATTTAAAAAAACGTTACCAAGCAAACAGCCTGTGTCACCAGTGTAATGTGTGTATTAAGGAAATGCAGCAATTAGAGGGTGATTTGACTCTCACCGAGACACCCAAACAGTAGGGGCAATAAGCACGTCTTGTCTGTGGCCTGGGAAGCCATCATTCTAAACGGCTTTGAGAGTTGCTGTGCTCCTTGGGCGTGTGAGTAATGAGAGAGGCTGCTCTGATCCCTCCATGATACCATTACTCCTAATCCTCTATCTTCACTTCCTGCTTTACATTGTGTTCTTCCTGTTCCAGCCTTACCGCCCAAGACCATGGTGGGCCAACATACACAGCATTGGTGTCACACACACACAAACACAAGCATTTACACACTTGCACACACATTGCGACGGTTACATCAAATCCATAGGAGCCTGGTTTTCTCCACACTGGACTCTGTCCAATTCACGAAGAAGTTGGAAGGTTAGCTTCATTCTTTTAGTATCACACCACAGAACAGTGTAGGGCTCTTTAGAAGCTGTGATAGGCTCTGACTCTTGTCTAACACCTGTCAGTGTGTATGTTTTGAAGTTGGTGTGTGTGTGTGCGTCGCAGGAGTAAGGAATGCAGTGTGTCCCGTGGTGTAATCACGCTGACCTACGGATGGCCCTGGTTATCACCGCTGTCCTCTCTCAGGGCCAAACAACAGAGACAGCGGAAAAACCACGCCTGCCCGTGTGACTGTGGGCTGCCTCGCACGCCTACCGCACACCTCCTCTCCTACACTATCTAATCGACCGCGACTGGCGGCTGTCTACACACACACACACACACAGAGACACACGTATCACAGATAGCCTGGCTGTGTGTAGGGTGGAGGTGTGTGGCCGTTCCAGGTTTGAGGGGCCAATCAGTGGTCATGTGTGTCAGGTATCAAAGGTCGACTCGTGAGGGGAGGCAGGCGCAGTTCTGGGGCTGTGGGGTCAGGTGACCAGGTGAACCCCCTCCCGCCCCGCCTTCAGATCCTAACGGGACCCCCTGCCGCTAAGGAGACCATTTGTCTCGTTTGGGAGAGAGAGAGAGAGAGAGAGAGAGAGAGAGAGAGAGAGAGAGAGAGAGAGAGAGAGAGAGAGAGAGAGAGAGGGGGGGGAATTCCAAATCCATGGCGCCGTTTTAATCCTCCTTTGTTTGGCGTGGGCTGCGCTGCAACTTAGCATCGCGAGCCCCGCCGATGTGCGCATGGACCTCCCGCCCCCACCTTTTCCCCCTTCGTACCCCTCGGAAATACCGCCCGATGTCTTTCAAAAACCAAAACAAAACGGAAATAAGTTCTTAAATTGTAGAGAGGGGAAACGTAAGGGCAGCACCTGGGAGTTTGTCTGAAGTGCCTAGCCGGCGCTAAGTGAGGCTGGTGGCGTCTGTTGAAGCTTGTGGAGGAAACCGGGAGGTGAATTGCGTTTGGCACCGGGCGGCTATCAGGCAGTAATTAGTATAGCTAACATCCCAGATGAAAGAGTCAAGTCTAGGTCAGGGTAAAGACTTCAAGGGTCTTATCGGGTTAAGGTTAGAGGGCAATCTCTCCCCCCTGAGTTTAAGCTCATGCCATGCCTGCCCAGATTTGCTGAAATCTGCGTTGACCTTTGCCCCGGAGGCGTTGCGGCTGGTCACATGTCAGCCCAGCTCCTGCTGGCCGCTCTGGCCGTTCTCCTGTAAGATGTTGCCACGGAGATTCTGACCCGGCGTGGCCCGGCCCTGGCCCACGCCGTGGGCTCACACACGATCTGTCCGCTGACACAGATCTAACCTTACAGCTTTAAGCCCTGCTCGACATTCCTGCCCCAGCCTGGCTCCTACCTCCCTGGCTCCTGCCTCCTTGGTTTCTGGGTCCGAAAGCCTTCCATCGTCTCCCTGTCACTCTGTCAGGATGTCGAGCCCTTTCTTTTCCCGGCCTCTCCTCCTTTCTCCTTGTTTTTTTGTTCCTTTCTTCTTTCTCTTCTCTGCTCGTTTCCTCTCTCCTTTTTGATCTCTCCTCCCTGTCCCCCCAGCTCTCCTTCACTCCTCCCCCCCTGTCCTCTCTACTCCCCTGAAAGCTCATATCCACACGTTCCCCTCTTCTCCGCTCTGCCATTCTCCTCTCTTCCTCTCGTCGACCCCATACCCGCTCTCATGGCCGCCGACACAGCCGAACGAGCAGAGGCAGTAAGCCCAACTGCTTCTTGAAAAAAAAGGGGGGAGATATCATGCTGCGTAGAACTCCCCAAATCCATCCAAACACAATCATCCCAAATATGAGGACCTAAACAGCTATCAGTGCTCGACCCCCGTGTTGATATTTGCTGATGTGTTCATGGGAGGGTAAGGAGCCGCGTTCCAAACAATATTTTGTTTCCCTCCTCTCTTAGGGCATGTTTTGAATCGTGCCGTTCGTTGTTTGGTAAAACCTCATCTAATCCGAGAGTATGGAACCAGACAGTGATTAGATCACTGCACTGTACGTTTGACCCCCCCGACCCGCTAAGCCTCCTGGTAAGCCTTTCACCCCATCCCGAACTCTGCCCCTCTACCAGGAAAATGATATTATGGTGTTTAGATCATCCTCCCCTTGTCTTCCGACCATTCTCTAATCCTATTTGCTCCATGGCATGTTGGTGTCAGCAGATGGCGTCTTTGTGTGTGTGTGTTTGTGTGTTTGTGTACGTGTGTGTGTGGGGGGGGGGGCGGGGGGGTCTGAAGGCACTATGACACCCAGGTCTGTCACAGCTAGCTGAACCAGCGCACACTCACACCCACCATGCCAGTGAGCTGCAGAATGCCTCGGTCCTAACCGTCCCTGGGGCGACTGGAACGGGAACGAGGCCCATATTTGGGGTCATGTGGCTGTCAAGAGTTCGAGAGAGCATCTCCTGTCTGCCTCTCCCGCTCCACCCCTCCAGTCTCTCCCTCTTTCTCTTCCACTACTTTCGCTCTCCGTCCCGTTCCCTCCCCCATCTCCACCTCTCACTTAATGAAAGTGTAATGCCCGACAGGAGGAGGAGCAGGAGGAGGGAGAGGGAGGGAGAGAGAGAGAGAAAGAGGGAGAGAGAGAGAGAGAGAGAGAGAGAGGTGGGGGTGGGGGAGGGGAGGGAGGGTGTGCCCTCTGCTCACCGGTCCTTGGCGCCTGTCCAGGGTTTGGCGTCCCAGCGCCACACTTAGTTCCAGCCGAGTGCCCACAGTAGGCATGGCTGCCCCAGCTTCACTCTGACCCCTGGACCAAGGAGCACTCCTCACTCATTCCCACCCTCCCTTTGATTTTCCTTTTCTTCCATCTCTTCCTCTCTCTCTCTCTCTCTCTCTCTCTCTCTCTCTGTCTGTGTCTGTCTTCCCACACCCCTCCCTCTTTTGACAGAATAGCTTAATAAGAGCTGCTTTCAGGATTGATTTGTCAAAGGGAGGAGTCTGAGACAGTGAGCCAATGGGGTTCCTCTCCGATCAGCCTCCCTCCAGAGACGTCAGCCACTCTCTTCACAGATGGGTGGATGCATCCTAAATATGGTTTTGTTTTAAAAGTGTTATGGTAGTGTTTCCATTTGTGTTATGAGTTTTTGATTAGTGTATGCACTTTAGATATGTTCTTTGATATGTTTGAACTCAAACTAGATTCTCGTTCCCGAAATGGTCAAAACATACTTCTACTTCCTACTCATTCTCGCCTGCAAACTGAGATGGAGCTACTGTTGTTAACAAACATGCACACTTATACACACACACACACACCTGCAGGAAGGTAAAAAGATGCCTTCACATCCCACGTTCATAAACTGTTGTTCTCCGTGGTGATGGATGGCCAGGCCTTGGCCCGGCGACCAGCCTTTATCCCTCAGTTAGCGCACACCTACTGTCGGCTCTTAATTGCTTTGGCTTCGTCTCCCTCTCTCTCTCTCTCTCTGTCTCTCTCTCATCCTCTCTCCTGTCCTCTCCTCTTCGTCCCAGAGACACAGGCTGAGGTGTTTATCTGCCCAGCACACACAATCAATACTCCCCCATTTAAAGGAGTCTTAAGGTCAGCCATAGTGTGAATTGTTTTGTTAGATAGTCAAAGGTCAGGTAATAATTATTTTTCTTTACCCACATCCAGTCCGGAATTGATCAGGTTCATCTCCTGGGCAGCGGGAGTTTGTCACCGTGGTCCAGAAACCGGAGGGTCCTAACTAGCCTTTAGTGGACACAGCGAGCTAGGACCTCGTTCTACATTCAGCCTGCTGTTTCATGAGGTATTGTTTTTAGTTAGGGTTCCAGTGTGTGAGCAGGGAATCAGGTGGATTATATTTGACAGGGATGCAGAGATGCTGCTGTTTCTGTGTGTGTATCCCAGTAACGTGTGTGTGTGTCAAGGATAGTACTAGTACTATCTAGTGCTCTATCGAGTGCTAGGGCTTCAGATTGGAGGCTCTGTAGAATATAAGTGGTAAAATCAGCCTAATGTACACTTGTTCAAACAGACTGTAAACTCCACAGTAAGTGTTCTTTCATCCATTCAAAGCACATTTTGTATACTAAATAATTGGTATATTTTCATATAGGTCACTTTGGAAAGATTTCTTCCTTTTTGCAAGCAAATCCATAATTTTAATTTAAAAAGTTTGTTTCTGCTATTCCAGCCCTCCCTGTCTTTCTCACTGACGCCCAAGTCAATCAGAGCCCAGGGGGGGTCGATATTTGTAATATGACTGTGCGCTTGCAGACAAGCACATTTTGGAGGCCTAATGAATTGCACCTGTATTGATCTCCATGGGAAATGTTTGTATGATACAGGAATAATTTAAAAGGAGGGGTTTGGGGAGGTTTGTGTCTGTGTGTGTGTGTGTGTGTGTGTGTGTGAGAGAGAGAGAGAGAGAGAGAGAGAGAGAGAGAGAGAGAGAGAGAGAGAGAGAGAGAGAGAGAGAGAGAGAGAGAGAGAGAGAGAGAGAGAGAGAGAGAGAGAGAGAGAGAGAGAGAGAGAGAGAGAGAGAGAGAGAGAGAGAGAGAGAGAGAGAGTGGGGAGGTGCGTTCTGAGGAGCAGATAGGTGCATGTTTTTTTTTTCTTTTCACCTTCCAGAGCGGGAAGATAGAAGGGATCAAGATTGGGTATTGACGAAAGGGCTTGGGTGACTGAGCTGCCAGAGCTTGAAATAAACTCCCAGTCATTACAGCACAGCGGCCCTGGCCGGCCTCAACCTTGGGAGCCAGTCGATAAGCTATTATAACCATGCAAATTGTGGCCAAATCAGAGACCTGACATATTGGTATTATATTCTTCTGCAGCCACAGGGCTGTACATCATTATCGGAGCCGGGCTACAATATGCATTATGCTGTGTGCCGTTGTTTGGGGGGTGCTGAGCTATGAAGAGAATGGATCTGGATGACTTGGGGGTGAGAGGGTGGGGTACGACACCCCCTGAGTTTGTGTGTTTTTTATTTTATCTTTAAACCTCCCGTGTTCTCTCTTCTGGAGGGCGAGGGGTTGCCATGCCAGGTCTCGCTCTGCGTATACCGGCCCAGACAGCGCTTTCGGAGCAGGGTGATGTAATGTGGGCTAAAGGCTGTGTAAACACTCCGCTGACCTTGGGTTTCAGATCTGTCAATAGGGTTCGGTCAGAGAACAGGGGAGAGGATTGCGGGGGGCCGGGGGGCCCCCGGTGTGTGATAGTGAAACCTCGGGCTTACAGATGAGACGTCCTCTGTGTTGGCTGTCCCTTGGCAAGGTGGAGAGGTCACCATGTACCCAGGCCAGGCCAGGCCAGCACAGACAAACAGAGCAGTAACGATCTGTGAGATGGGAGGTTGGAGAGGTGGCTGGGGCGGGGAGGAGGGACTGGAGACACAGATCTTTTGTCCCTCCATCCCTTCCTTGTTCTCTCAGTGGCTGCCCTTAGATTTGCCTGGCTTCGACCAGGTCAGCCTCTCCAACAGGACCTCTGACCCCCAAGCGTTGTTCATCACCCCCCCCACACACACACACCTACACCTACGCCACCTACTCTCTGCCCTGTGATGTTTGACCCATCGATGAGCACCTGGCCCTGTGGTTGGGTGGTGGGCGGAGCAGGAGTGCCCAGATTCCACGCCCCAGATCCGATTCGCCGGCGTGACGGCCTCCTTAGCCGTCAAGTGGCTACACCTGGGCCCGGTGGTTTCCTCCCCTTTAAGAGGACGTCAGGAGAGAGAGACAATCTTTTCGTTTGTCCGCAGCCCGCTTCTGTTTTGAGTTGTGGCAACCTTCTGACTTTTGTTAATACACCCTTCAACACTGCTCACTATCATGAGACACTCACACACATGTACACCACTGACTTACTGACTTACATACCTCACGTTTAGTTATGTTAAATTAATATTCTTTAATAAATTACCACAGCATATAGTTCTCGCGCATGTGTTCCCCTTTGTTCTGTCTCAACCCCTGAGCGGGGTTCGTGACACTGGCCTGGTTGCATTCTAGAATACACAGATTTGTTCTGGTAAGTTTTTTTTTTTTTTTTTTTTTAGCAGGCTTGCAGATGGGCAGCGATTAATCAGAGAGGTAACTGTGAAGTAGTTTGCAATTAGAGAAGGGAAAGCTCTGAAGCATGCTAATTGAATCAGAAAATTAGAGACACCGCACTGTAATTGGCTGGTTCTCGTGCAGCAGGTGCCAGCCCACTCGACTGTGGAGCAAGGTATTTAAGTCGCATTAGCCGGAGTAAAAATATTCCTTGATACGGAACAGTTAGATTTTCTGCTTGTTTTCCTCACCGATGTCACCAGTCAGTCAGCCAGCCAGGTAACCAACCAAGCAGGCCGCCTGCGGCTGAGCGACCACGCCTTGCGTCACCACGCAGAGAAGAAGCTCTATCCGGGCACCATCCTGGGGAAGTACCAGGGACGTGTCAGTGCTCCAGCTGCACCTACTCGATGCACCTTCACACCGTCTCCTCCTCCTGGAGGAGACGCAGTACAGAGGCCTGTCTCAGTCCTCCCAGCATTATGTGTGCCTCTGTGGTTCTCAAATGTATTATGTGCTACACTGGGGCTGTTTGGGCACATCTAAATTCAAGTCCAATGTAAATCTGCCAGATGGATGACTTTTGAAAGGAAGCCTTGAGTCGGATAGAGAGCTCTGGCACCAAGGTCTGTGTACCCCCCCCCCCTCCCTCTTCACACACATCCACACATGAAAACACCGGGGAGAAGTTAATAATTGATCACTTCTGAATGTGTGTGTGTGGGGGGTGGGGGGGGGGGTGGGGAGAAAGAAGAGCTGCATGGAGGTACAGAGGAAAAGAAGGACGTGGAGGAGAGGATTCCCCTGGCGCCTGTGCTGCGCTGTGCCTACCCTGTGGCACGCGTCCCATCCCAGGGCAGGGGGAGCAGCCACCACTGTGCTTCCCCACCCACACTCCACCCTCATCGGCCATGCCCAGCGCGCCACACACGTGACTACATCAAAGTTGTGCGTTTGAGCATGCTAATCAGGGTGATTCGACATTACAAACACAGGGCGGGTATTGATCCCTCGCTGTCTTCGCTAGTGTCTTTGCTGGGCCCCAAATCTAAGAGGATGGAATGAGGTCTCCAGCTGATGAGAAAAATTGTGTGGTATAAACCAATGTCATGCATTGATTTTCCTGGTAATGAGTTCCAAGAGAAACATAGACACACAGTCAGACGAGCAGACTAATATAGACACACAGGTGTTTCTGCCGAGAATACAGATGTCCCAGAGATGTGTGTGTCAGGTATGGGTAAGGCATTCTGCCTTAAGAGTGTCAAGATAGAGAGGCTGACGAAACCAAAAGGGAAGTGAGATGATGCTCATGAGATCCTCCTCCCCTGTGGCTCCTCCCTCACCAAAACTTGCACACCTGCCACCGAGCCCGTTCCACCAGGGGTGCTCAAGTAGACTGCAGGCGAGGATCGAACCTGACCTGTGTGATCTCTGAGCAACCATCGATTCACCCGCATTCACACCCATAAACCCACTGCACCACGGAAGCCCTTTGCAAATTGGTGTTTTCTCCAGGTGTGTTTGACATGCCTCTGCAAATCTGTTCTAGATTTTAAAAAGTATCAATGAAAACTGACTGTAGGCTGGAATCGAACCATCAACCTCTCGTTTGCAAGGCTGCATCCCTCTCCTTTGAGTCATTGGGATTGGTAGGATAACCATACTTTTCTTGGGTAATTGACTCTGCGAATCTGTTGTAGAGTTTAAAAACCGACTGTAGTCTGGAATCAAACCTTCAACCTCTTGTTTACGAGACAGCGTCCCTCATCTATAAGCCATTGGGACTGGTAGGAAACAGCCACCACTCAGGTACTTGGCTCTGCGAATCAGAAATAAGTTGGTGCCACAGAAAAGGGAGGTGGCACCCCCTTCCCCCCCAGCACCCGCACCCCCCCAGTGCCCCCAGTGCCTCTACGAATAAGAAATAATCTGCCAAAGGGGGTGCCAAAGAGCAAGGCGGGGGGAGGGAATGACTTCCCCCCTACCCCCCACTTTTTCAGTTTTTTCAGTTTCGCCCCCCAACCCCCCGGGCCTACGGCACCCCCTCCCCCCTGGCACCCCCACCTCCCCCATTGTTTCAATTATTTCTGTTTCGCACCCCAACCCCCCGGTTTACGGCACCCCCCACCCCCCTGGCACCCCCTCCCCCCAGCACCCCCCCAGTGCCCCCCAACCCCCCGGGCCTACGGCACCCCCTCCCCCCTGGCACCCCCACCCCCCAGTGCCCCCCAACCCCCCGGGTTTATGGCCCCCCCACCCCCCCGGCACCCCCCTCCCCCCCCAGCACCCCCCCAGTGCCCCCAACCCCCCGGGACTGCGGGCCCCCCACCCCCCACATTTGTTCAGTTTTTTCTGTTTCGCCCTCCAACCCCCTGGGTAGGACTGGTAGAATATCTACACTGTTCTTGGGTACTTGCCTCTACGAATCAGAAATAATCTGCCAAAGGGGGCGCCAGAGAGCAAGGCGGGGGGAGGGAATGACTTCCCCCCCTACCCCCCACTTTTTCAGTTTTTTCAGTTTTTTCAGTTTCGCCCCCCAACCCCTCGGGGCCTACGGCACCCCCTCCCCCCTGGCACCCCCCACCCCCCCCCCCATTGTTTCAGTTTTTTCTGTTTGTTTCAGTTTTTTCTGTTTCGCACCCCAACCCCCCGGTTTTACGGCACCCCCTCCCCGAAACAGAAAAAACTGAACAAATGTGGAGGGTGGGGGGCCCGCAGTCCCGGGGGGTTGGGGGGGCACTGGGGGGGTGCTGGGGGGGAAGGGGGTGCCGGTGCCAGGGGGGAGGGGGTGCCATAAGACCGGGGGGTTGGGGTGCGAAACATGGTCACCTCTCTTGGGCAACCTCTGCGAATCGGTTCTAGATTTTAAAAACTGACAGCAGCCTGGAATCAAACCTTCAACCTCTTGTTTGCAAGGCAGCATCCCTTTTCTACGGGCCATTGGGACTGATAGGATATGGTCATTGCTCTTGGGTGCATGCCTCTGCGAATCTGGTCTAGATTTAAAACACTGACAGGAGCCTACCTGGGATCAAACCTCTGACCTCTTGTTTGCGAGACAGCTTCCCTCTACTCTGAGCCATTGGGAATGTTAGAACCTAGTAACCGCTCTTGGGTACTTCACTCGAATGATGACGTGCACATTGAGCAGCTCGATTAAAACTCCTTACTCCAGATATATAACCCATCTGATACCTGGAGCAACTCCTTGTGCTAAATCACAACAATATGTATATTGTGAACTTTTATCAAGTATATACTAGATCAGCTGAGTTATCAGGACACTCGAGTCTCCTGTATGTGGGAATCTTACATGGGATACACACTTAGCCAAACAAAATACATCTTGTGCTTTTGTTTCAATATATATTTGCATTATATACACATAAGGGAAGTGGTCCCTTTCTGGCCTGCCGGTTATGCATGCGCACCATTCAAGTCCAAGCCCCAACACGGTGGCCTGGGTTCGAATCCCAGCTCTTCTGGGTTGGAATCCAGCTGGGGGCCCAGCATGCAAAGTTGTGCCTCCTTTCTGACACGCCGTCGAGGAATTTGTGAAGATGTGCCTTTTTAAAAGATACATTTGAATATAACAAATAACTTTATTTGGAGCAGATCAGTGAAGGTGCACAAGCAGGATTCAATCGCAAGCACGTTCAGGAAGGCATACGTTTCCATGGTACACACACTTACCCAATGAGCTATGGGCCCAACAAAACACAAAAATATTTCTTTGATGTGAGACACCTTAATGTAGCAGACATTATCTTCTTTATTTGAGACAGATCAGTAAAGATAGATAAGGAAGGTGAATTGAGGATATGCGGGACTTGGCTCAAGCGGGATTTAAACCCAAGACCCTGGTACACACACTGAACCAGACTTTCACTGTTGGCTTTGTTACACGCGCCGCTTTGTGGCGTGGTGATGTTTGCAATGTTTGTAAATGTGGCTGGCTAGCTCGTGTTAGCGACACTTTTTGCCACAAAAACTTAAATATTTCCTATACCGTGCCATGTAACCTTCCAGGTTTTGGGGAATGAGATGCACTTTTTGACACCTTTTTCGTAGACATAGCGTCAAAACCAAGGGACGAGTTTGGGTGGTTGTAATACATTCTAATAAGGGTTATAAGAAATATATGTGAGCTAACAATGTGGCTCACTGAGAGCAAGCCCTTTAATTAGTGTGCTGACATCTGCCTACAGTACATCACCCCCCCCTCCCACATGCCCTCCCCCCTCCAGCACCCCTACAGAGAGGATAAGGGCACTCGCCAGCCTTCTTTAGAGGTAACCGTGGGGTTAGGAGAGATTGCTCAGGAAGATCATTCTACTGGACAGCTTTGCCCTGACCGTGACCTTACCCAAACACGACCACTTCAATCCGCACTCCTTCCCCTGACCCGAACGCAAACCCTCACCATACCCCTGATTCTAACACAAACCTTAACTCTAATGATCTTCTCCCTTAACCTGACCATGAGAAACTGTGACACTAAACCAACCTGCATACCCCTAACCCAGCCCACTGTACCTACCATGCACTGTGGACTACACTTAACCTGCTTCTGGAGAGCGTCTCATTCCTCTGGTCACTTGGCTCATTTAGACTGAGGAAGGTACTGTGTATCTAAAAAGAATCAATCCGCCGGATCAGCTATATATGGCTTCCCTCATCTTCTAATGTGACATGGTAGGACCCCCACACTAATGCTGTCCTTCACCAGCTTGTTGTAACTAATGAAATTCTCATACAGTATGTCACCCCCCCCTTCCTTCCCTCTGATCACATTTCACTGTGGAACTCATGGCAGCTTATCCCAATGTCAGTCTTGGCCCAAGGCCCAAAGCTATACATGAACTCGCAACCCTTTTTTCAGCTTGCTAGCTAGTCCTAGCCCCATTCCATTCCCCTGTCCAAACCCTCATCCCCAGCCCCAGTGTAATACGATTGTGATATTAAACGGGCTAAGCTCCTAACTAGTCTGAAATACACTGTTCAGAGAGTGACCCAGAGTTCACCCTCTCTTAAAGCCTTAACCAGCTTGACAGCTGAGCTAACGGCGCGCAGGAGAGGCTGAGAGGCGCGCCTGCTCTCTGCTGTTTCACCGTACAGGTGGCCGAACAAGTGTGGAGGGGGGGGGGGGGGGTGATGTGGGTCCCACCTTCTGCATGGGGAGAGAGAGACAGAGGGAGACAGGCTACAGGCCAGGCGGGGCAGGGGACCTTAGCTCTGGCCGAGCCCTTGTGGGAGCAGCGTGGAGCGGAGGTGATGACAGGTCTGAGGTGCCCCTCCCGCCCCCCCCAGACACACACACCCGAGTGTCTGAATGTCATCCAATCGCTGGGAGCAAGTGTTAAATGTGTCGTCCTATCAGCTCTCTGCTCTGAGCAGACGGACAGGGGTTCTCTCCGTGGGAACAAGGTGGTGTGATGCCCCTGCGACATGGTCGCAGGGGCGAGCGGAGCACTTCGATGTGTGTGTGCGTGTGTGTTCCAGCTTGGTGACACACACTTACCCGCTGAGTGTCTCTCCACACTGCAGATGACCCTGTTGGACAGAGATGGCCCTTTGAAATGCAGCACCCTGATGCAATCCCCTGTAAATACATTAAACCAATCCCCGAAGGAGAGAAGCTGCTTATCCAGGCTGCCTGCCTGCTTTCCATCCCCTACACATCGACTGCACCGCTCTCTCTCTCTTGTTCACCCACCCGCTCTCTCCCGCCCCAGCATTCTCCGCCAGACTCGGTTAACCCTATCACGCATCTCCTGTCTCCCACACTCTCGGTGCCCTTCCCGTCCCCCGCCCGGGCCTGCCCCGGGGCCCGGACCCTTCTCCTAGGGTGGTGCGGGGGTCAGGGCCGGTGCCAAAGGTGCCCTGAGTGACGTGGCACTCTGGCCGACCCCTGCTCGTTGGCAAGGCTGCGGCTTTAATGAGATTAGGCGGGTAATGCCCACTCTGTGTCTGTTTCTCTCTCCGGGGTTCTTTATTTAGCCAGCAGAGCAGGGTGTGCCAGCGTTCACAGGTCGAAGGCAGGACAAGACACACATGCCCACTGCCCCGTCTGTCCGCCTATCTGCCCCGGTCTTCCCCACCGGCCGGCCGGTCTTGTCTGCCGGTAGGACTCCGCCTGGGCGGGGGACAGCCGGCACTCAGGTGAAGGTGCCCCCTGCCACCACCCCCTCCCCCCTCCTATTGGCAGGGACCTGGGTGAGGATCAGACTCCACCCTCCTGGTCCTGCCCCGTTCCTCTCCCCTCCCCCCTCCTCTCCTAGCCTGGTGACCATGCGGGAACCCCAGGCTCCCATGTGTGTGTGCGATTGGCTTTGATAATTGTGCAAGAGAGCGTGCGGTGCAAAGCTGCTGCTTTGTACCGCCCTGTGAACACTCCCAGACTTCTGTTCTACTTAAGACCCCACCACAAGCTGAACACAGCCTGCCAGCCAGCCAGCCAGACAGCCAGCAAAAAAAGATGGTGCTAGGGATTTCAGTTGGGGCTAGAGTGATACTTTTTTTGTCCAAGTCGAGTGGTTTATTGTCTGTATTAGCCGTGAGTGACGCTAAGTGCTCATTAAAGGCCTGTAACTGTGTGTGTGTTAGTGAGGGGTCCTAACAAGGGGTGCAGACAGGCCTCCCCCAGCACAGGTGTGCCCCCGTGGGTCTGGGGTCAGTTTCGTGGGGGGCGTCGCCTGACAGGCCCTCAGACGTACACTACCGGCACATCCAGGTGTGCAGGCTGAACACCTGTGCAACTGTGGCCTCAGGGCACAGACAGGGTCGAGTTCCACCCAAACAAACATCCCCGCTCTGGGGGCCCGCGTTGTGTGTGTGTGTGTGTGTGTGCGTTTGCCTACTAGTAGACGTGTGTGTGTGTGTGTCTGCACGTATATGTGTGACGGAATGAGGGAATGTCCGTTCTGCATGTGCTGTCCTGTATAGCCAACCTGTGTGTAGGCACTGGCGGCTCGTATTCCATGGACGTGTCAAAGTTGTCTTTTGTGAAGGGGCCTGTTTCTCATTGGCGTCAGGTTTCTCTCCGCCACCTCTCCACTCTGTCCTCGTGAGAATCCCCCCCCCCCGACGGTCGCTTCGTCCTCGGCCAAGAACAATATTCCGACGTGAATTCGCTTTATCGCAATGACTCCCCCCTGTTCACCCAGGCACCGATACGCGCGCGCGCGCACAAAGCTGATACACAGCCCTGGAAATACAAAGAAAAAAGGGAGACACAGAGACGGAATTAAAGGAGGTTTAGTGCCCCCCATGCTAATCTCCCCAGAAATACTCCCATTTGGAAACACAATGGTCGTGGAGTCCGACGCATGAGAAGCCGCAATTAACCGCGGACCTCCTTCACATAGAGGAGGTCAGGGGCGCCGCGCCCATTTTCTACCTCCTAATTCCTCATCCTTACATCAGTCTCTCGGCTAATGACATTCGCGGAACATCACAGATTATGCCCGAGTGGCTTGCGGGTTTGGGGCTTTGGTTTGGAGTGACTCGTTTCAGATGTTTGCCAGGCTAGTTTCAGCAGGGCGCCGTCAAATGACAGAAAGGTAAATGTTCCCAACAACCACGTCTGCTGTTGGTCAATTTTTTGGGCGTTGTTGCGTTGGGGGGGATTTGATTTCAGGGAGGGGGGGGTTTGAAGGGAACTGTCTTATTTCAGCAGATTGTTATTGTTGCAGGGCGGTGGAGGAGAGAGGACGCCTGGATGCAGGTTGATCTAATGACTGTCTTTTCCATTTAGCTTAGCTGTCACCGTGTGGAGCTAAGCTTCAGGTTCAATTGCTGCTTTCCTAAATGTCACTCTAAGTAGATTTGGTATGTCTGTGTGTGTGTGTGTGTGGGTGGGTCGGTGGGTGGGTGGGTTGGTGAGAGAGAGAGAGACCAGGGCTATATGCCCAGGTCTGGTCCTGTGGGTTGCCCAGTGTACTCCGTCAGGGCCTCCAAAGCAGGACGTTCTCCTGCTGTACGGTGTACCTGCCTGGTCCTCTGGCTGGCCAGGGGGCCACGGAGCTGCAGGCTGCGGCGCTCTCACACCCTGGGGCTCCGCTGCCTGCGCCGCCCTGAGGCGGAACGGAAGTCCTGAGAGCGGAGGGAGAGAGAGAGAGAGAGAGAGAGAGAGAGAGAGAGAGAGAGACAGAGAGAGAGGGAGAGAGAGAGAGAGAGAGAGAGAGAGAGAGAGAGAGAGAGAGAGAGAGAGAGAGAGAGAGAGAGGGAGGAGGAGGAGATAGAAGGAGCGAACAGGGAGACGGTAAAAACACTGTGGGAAAAAACACAAGTTTCAGGAGGAGGAAGATGCAACTATTGAAAGCGACATGCTAATTGCGAGATGAGAAGAAGGAGGCCGCGATAGAAGGGGAGATCGAAGTCAGACGGGGCTCAGACGTGCGTACGAGTGGGACTGAAGGAGACGGGGGGTGGGGGGGGAGTCAGGAAAAGAGGAGAGGAGATGCAGCGAGAGGGAGGGAGGGCGGGAGAGACAGAGAGAGAGAGAGGTCTCCCCGAGGATCATGCTGTTGTAACATCACACCGGGGCGTCCCTCGTGGAGGAGCACGCGGAGCGCGCTCGGTCCTCAGCGCCAGGGGACGGAGGAGCATTCACACGATTGAAAACACACAAGAAGAGATTGAGAGACGAAAGAGCAGAGAGAGAGAGACGAAAGAGCAGAGAGAGAGAGAGAGAGAGAGAGCGAGAGGGAAGAAGAAAAAAAACGCAATTCCCCCCAGAGAAGGAATTGGAAAAATGTCTGCTAGCGCAAACATTCTGAGAGAAGATAGGAGCGGGGAGCGCAAAACGAAGAGGTGGAGGTGGGGTGGGGGGGCGGGGGGGGATGGGATGGGAGAGAATGAGTAAAAAGAGAGAGCGAGCAACAGGAGGAGAGAGAGAGAGAGAGAGAGAGAGAGAGAGAGAGAGGAGCGGTTTCGGAGGAAGAACGATAAGATGAAAGGTGGGGGAGAGAAGAGGAGTTGTGGGCTGAGGACCGGTGAGAGATGGCTGCGTTTGGGAGGTCAGATAAATCGATTTGTAAACACTGACGCCGAGGCAGATGAGGACCAGACTTCCTGCTGGAGACCAATAAGTAAGAACTTCCTGGAGCGCCGGGTGAGCAAACCCTGGGCGGCGGTGGCAACAGCTTCCATATTTGAACACCTGCTCGGGTTCACCTCACACACACACACACACACACGCCACCCCTGCCTGGCGCTGTGAAAGACTCCACCGACCGCAACCACTGACCTTGACCACGTCACCGGGACGATGACCTTGGGAAACCCATTAGAGTGTCTGACCCACTGTCAGAGCGAAGACAACCCAATGTGCTTAGACGATCCTCTTACTGTCCCCACCTATTAAACCCTGGTGCACTAAACTCAGACAGGCCATAAAGTGTGTGTGTGTGGGTGTGTGAGTTTCAGAGGCAGTGTTACCTAAGTGGTGTGTTAGTTGGTCCCCAGCAGAACGGAGGTCAGCAGAGCAGAGAGGATCAGGTACGGAGCTGTTACACAGGACGTCACCTCTCACCATCACAGCGGAGACGAGGGGACGCTAGCGCTTGTAAAATATGAAGCCGCCATCTTTTTTTTCGGGAAAGGGGAGGGGGGGGTGGGGTCTGTCTGTGTGTGTGTGTGTTGCGGGCGGGGGGGGGGGGGGGGGTGGTTAGAGAGTAGAGAGGATGGGGTTAGGGAGGGGCCTTTTTATGCGTTTCTTTAGCCTTGGGGGGGATGTACAGTTGAAAGTCAGTGCAGGAGGCCTGCAGAATCACACCAGCCAGTTGTGTGAAGAGAGGGAGTGTGGGGGGGGGGGGGGGGGGGCAAAGCTGCTATAAAAAAGTGAAATCATATCACTTAGCAGCAGAGTGCAGATAAAGCCGTGTTTGAACTCGGAGGCATAAATTATACATTGTAAACAGAGCTGTGGGAGACCACGGCTTTAAATTATGACAGAGGGTAGTTTTTCCTACTCCCTCCCCCCCCTCCCTCCTCTCTCTCTCTCTCTCTCCTTCTCTCTTTGAAAGACCCCGTTCGCTGCTATGATTCGGTCCATCTCACTTCAACATGGGATTCACCCGTTTGGAAGCAGTGAATGGTCGTGTTAAATGCCTCAGTCCCACACCCACCCGCACCACAAACACAGATCAGACAGTGGAATTCCAAGACTAAAGGATAGTCCCCGTCCACGAACAACACACAGGCAAGGACAACCTATGAAAGGCAAATGTACTTCCACACACACACACACACACACACACGACCCCTCTCCCCATGTGTCCCAGCCCGCCGTGACACGCGTGTCATGGCGGACACAGCTTCAGACGGCCTCTGGCAGCGCTACATGACTATGATCAATGTTGACTGCAGCCTGGGTTCAAGTCTGGGCGTTTGTCATCCAGCAGGCCCTCCTGACCACCGAGAAGGTATTGATCACTGGATTCTATTTGCCCGCCTCCCCCCCCCCTCCCCTCAGCCCCACCTCGTCCCTGACCTCTCCTACCAGACTCCTCCATGACCTCCCCCCCCCACACCAGTGTGAGTGTGTCTGCTGCTTGTAGTCCGCACCCTGATACAACTTTGATTAATACTGAAGTGCTGCGGGGTCAGGACAAGACTGCATGTCTCTGTGTGTGTGTGTGTGTGGCGTGTCTGGTTGTGTGTGCGTGTATCTGGTGTTGGCTGATGCTGTCAGATAAAGGTCTTAAGCTCTGTTGGTATGTGTGTGTGTGTGCTGGTGTGTGTGTGTGTTTCCCAGGGTGAGTACAGATAGTGTCTGCCCCTCCAGGGGTCACTCCAACAGGGACATCACTCTGAGGCGGACACTCCTGCTCTTGCCCGACGTGGCCAACACTTTTTTCAGCGTGCGTGTGTGTGCGTGTATCTGAGTATGATACGCGCAGAGCACAGTCTCTGTGTCTGCCAGTGTGTCTCTCCAGCAGCCAGATGTCCCTGTTTGTGGACCTGGTCCACTGTCAATCACTGTGCTGAACGGAGACCGTTTCCCAGCTCAAGGTTCTCCGTTCTCTCGTTTTCAGGCGTCACGTTTTCCTGGTTTGTTTCACGGCCGTTTTGTTTGGGGGCTTTCTGCATTGTTCTGACCCCCGGTTGAACCGCCATTTTGTTTTGAGAAAGTTAACTTTCAGTCAGAGAAGAGCCAGCCGTTGTTTGTGCGTCGAGGTGCATATTTCTCTGCAGCTGTGGAAGACTTTTCACGGCTAGGCATCTGACTGATACATGCTATCACACTCAGCCTTTCTTTCCTCTAACCCTGACCCCCGAGTCTTCTTGAATGGTCTTGAAATGGATTGTCACATATCGGCCACTTGGTAAGAACGAACGTGTTCATTCCCGTTCTTCCGTGTGTTTTGTCCGTGTCACAGTCGGTAATGCCGCTCTGCGAAGGAAAGCGTCGGATTTCGAGTTTGTACCTATGAGGATGAAGTTGTTCTTGGCGTCGTGACACGATTCGCAGGGCTGTCAGCAATACCGCAACAAACAAAGTTAAGTGTTTTCCCCCCCGTCACTCGGACAGAAGCATGTACTCACGTGTGCGGCGCACACGCACGTACGCACGCACGCACACACACGCAAACACACACACACACACACTTGAGGCTGCATGTCAAAGCTCTGCCTGGGAAAGTGATAGTGGGGGAAGAGAAGCTCTGGAGAGTGAGTTATCTCTTCAGATGTCATGGAGGGGCGCCTCTCTTTCTCCCCCGCTCTCTCTTTTTCTTGCTTTGTATTTCTCTCGCTCGCTCGCTCTCTTCATCCTCCTCTTCCCCCCCTCCCCGCCCCCATCTCTCTCTCTCTATCTGGCCGGCCTTGTCTCTCTCCCTCTCTCTCGTTCCCACTTGCTCTCTCAAATCATGCTCGCCCGCAGTAGTACCCAGACAGGCCAAGGACAAAGTGGAGATATGCTGGAAGCAGAGGACTCTCCGGCGGTCGGCTGGTCCAGTGGTGTGTGTGTGTGCTAGTAAGGGTTGGGGGGGTGTGGGTTTTGTCGAGCTGTGCCTGGCTCTTTGAAGACGCTCTCTTCCCCAGTCTGACAGATCACAGTCTCCCCCCCCCCTGCCCTCCACTCCCCTCGCCACGCTAGAACACGCCTCGCTACCCCAGAGAACACCGCACAGGCCCAGGGGTCAAACAGGGCTTACACACACACACACACAGAACATAAACATATACCCTGGTAGGTGTACAGCACTGCAGATCGCCCCATTAGGATCAATTCGTGACCTAAACTTAGAAGTGTTTGCTGAGGTGACAGGTATCAGAGTACAACACAACACGCGCGGATTGAAACTCACACCGGCGCCCAGCCGAGTTCGGTCTCCAGCCCACGATGCCCCTGGTGTGTGTTCTCCTCCAGCCCACGATGCCCCCGGTGTGTGTTCTCCTCCAGCCCACGATGCCCCCGGTGTGTGTTCTCCTCCAGCCCACGATGCCCCCGGTGTGTGTTCTCCTCCAGCCCACGATGCCCCCGGTGTGTGTTCTCCTCCAGCCCCAGGGCTCCAGCCAGCCGTGCGCATGTGGCCTCCGAGTGTCAGACCTCAGCAGAGTGAAGTGGATGGGCCCCGGGTGTTTGACCCTGTCTCAAGCTCTCAAGCTGCCCCCTCCCCCCTCCCTCCACACACCACCCCTCCAGACTTACACACACCCAAGCACAACTGTAAAGACCCCCCCCACCCCCCCCTCCGTCATGCGGCTCCTCCGCTCGCACAAACAGGGGAAATCCTCTCCTCTGCGGCCCCTGTCCGTCACCGTGGCATCTCGCTGTCCTGTTACACGTGGGCGCCTTTGTCCCCCCCACCCACCCTCCCCCATCCCCTCTGCACAGCCCCCCCGCACCCTCCTGCCAACTCCTCAGCCCCACCACCCTCCACCCTGCCCCCCCCCCCCCCCCTTGGTTGTCTCCGGGCAGGTTCCCCTGACGCACGAGCCGGGCGCAGACAGGAAGCTGTCGGGGAGAAGACTGTCAGTGGCGAGGCCGTCCCTCCACTCCGGGCCTGACCCCCTCTTGACCGGGCGGCTTCCTCCAGCCCCCGGGCCTCTCGTAAACAGCCACGTCCTCTCCTCTTGAAGACGGCAGGGCCGGCGGGGGGGCTGAGCGTAATAACATCACTCATGTTTTGATGTGTGCTGCGAAACGGGTTCTAAAGGTGGGCGTGGTTTGGTTTCGTTTCTTCTTCTCCGTCTTCCCCACGCACTCGCGTCCGCGCGCGTGGGCGCGCGCTTGCGTCGGACGGCCCCGTCGTGTTCCCGTGGTTTCCTCCGAACCGCGGGGGCTGTCATGGCCGACGCCGACCCCCCGACCCCTCGCCCCTCGTTTGTCTTCTCTCGGTGTCTCCTCTCGCTCCTTCCCCGTTGCCCTGTCTGCCCTCTCACTCTCACACACACGCACTCTCACGCACTCTCACACACACACTCTCACTCTCACACACACACACTCTCTCTCTCTCACACACACACTCTCTCTCTCACACACACACACTCTCTCTCTCACACACACACACGCCGGGGGGGGGAGTCGTCCCCTGTTCTCGCTGAGTGTGTGTCAACTCCATTAGCACATTCTCTGATAGGGCCAGGGCGCTCTTATCTGTGGCGACCCATTAATTACACTTTGTTCTCTTAAGTGATCTATTTCGGAACGGCCCCGCCCCCCGTCGCCCATTCCAGCCTATCTCCAACCTCCCTGCCCCCACATCACCCCCCCCCCCTCACAGTCTGCTCCTCTCCCCGCTCTCCTCACCCCACTAGACTAGAAGCGTTAATGTCGGGGGCCACCGGGGTCATTTCAGGAGTGTCTCCATACATTAGCAGGTGTGTGTGTTTTGGCCCGGTGTGTGTGTGTGTGTAAGCCGCAGCCTCACCCATGTCTGTACATCGCAGGCCACGCAGGCCTCTCAACGCGACCTCTAATTGGGGTCGACAAGATGGCCGCCCACGCCGCCCCCCCCCCCCCCCCCGCCCTCCACCAGCTACTCAGACGCTCTCAGGCTGACGCGTCTGGAGAACGTATAGACGGGGCCCCCCTGACCCCCTTGGCTGGGGCCCTGCTAACAAGGCCTGACCTCTGGAGGTCAAGGAGAGAGGACGGTGGGAAGCTCCACCAAACTCTTCTTCTGCGTGTTTAAAGGATATGACGTCACCGGAAACGCGGGCTGCAGTGGCCACCGCGGCCCACGTCGTGTCGGGGCAGGACTGGGGAGGAAAAGCCCCCCATGGAAGGGTGGACTGTCTAACCAGTACAGTCACACATTTCATTCAAGGTTCTTCTTGGACATTCGTGGTAGTAATAGTTGAATTTAAACTCTGATCAGGGGTGTTTGGGTAGTTCTGTGCTGTAGCATGTTTTCCTGTGTGTGTGTGTGTGTGTGTGTGTGTGTGTGTGTGTGTGTGGCTGCCAGCTCGCCTCACTTCGCTGTCTCTAGGTGTGCCAGCCCAGTCTCTTCTCATCCACACACCCATCCATTCTCACCCTCCCTGCTAGTGAACACAGCATGGCCGGCCTCGGAACAGAATGCTCACACACACACACACTCACACACTCACACACACACACACAAACTCACACACACACACACACACACTCACACACACTCGGATCATACGCACACCCCGGCTACGCTTTCACACACATTTGCATGTACCCACACACACACACACGCACAGATAAGAGATGCAGTGTTGTGTGGGGTTCTGGAACTCCTGTGACCAGTGACACCCCTGTCAAATATTATCAGACAAAGGGGAAGAAGGCCTCTCGTCCTTTCTCACACTCTCCCTTTCCACTCTCACCCAGACCCCAAACCTTCACTCCTACCCTCCCATGACTGATATCACACACTGTTTCTCCCCTGTTTGTCTTCGAGCGCTCTTAGTTCAACCATTTTTTCTCCCTTCCACTGCTTAGTGGATGTAGGCTTCTATTCCAAGGAGTCCAATGCCTATTTCAATAACAAGTTGATGTTTCGTGTTCATACCCGAGCCGCTGTGTGTGCATTGCTTGTGCGCGCTCTGTTTGTTTGTTTACTCAGAGGTGTGCGCCTCCCGTGTTTGTGCCCTTTTGCGCTGGGGAGACGCCAAGTCGTGAAAAGCTGCCGTCGGCAGACAGGCGAGGCGTGTTTTAATTGTCGCCGTCTCTGCCCCAGCGGAGCTCCGACATGGTAATGTGCGGGAACGTGCTGCTGCCGTCTCTTAACACGCTGTCTCGCTGTGTGTGTGTGTCTGTCTGCATCTTTTTTTTTCTTTTTTTTTTTCGTACATCCTTTGTATATGTCTAGTTCTTTGTGTTGTATTGATCAGACGTCGCTGTAGTGTTGTGGACTGTATTCTGTTGCACGCGCGTGTCCTATTTTGGTTGGCCTGCGCGCAGTCGGATTGTTCCCTGGTCCCCTGAACAGGCTGGCGAGTCTCCGCAGATCAGGGGCTCGGGCTGTCTGTGTGTGGTGTACCGATCCTCGTGGCCTCGTCTCGATGGGCTTCTCATAAGCTCTGCGATTATCGATTCTGAATCTCTATACAGGTGAAAGACCTACTCCTCTCTCTCTGTCTCTCTCTCTCTCGTGTGGGTTGTGTGTGAGGGGTTTTATCCTGTCTGGATCCATTATCTTTGGTTGCGTGCTGGATGTGCAACAACAATGAAACAAGACACCTTTTTGTCTGTCATTGCGACGCACTCAGGTGCAGGGAGAGGCGACACTTAGGGCCCAGCCCACGCAGGCAGGCAGAGTCTGTTCTCTGCTCCTCTCCCATCCTGTTGTCCTTCCTGCGAGAGCAGCGGTCTACCGTATCAAGACGATCGGGGGGGCAACTCCAAGTGCTCACCTCATGCCTGGCCCGGGACACAGGCAGGAGAGCGATCTGTTCATAGTCGTGTGTGTGTGTGTGTGTGTGGTGTGTGTGTGTGTGTGCTGTGTGGTGTGTGTGGTGTGTGGTGTGTTGTGTGTGTGTGGTGTGTGGTGTGTGTGTGTGTGTGGTGTGTGTGTGTGTGTGTGTGTGGTGTGTGGTGTGTGTGTGTGTGTGTGTGTGTGGTGTGTGGTGTGTGTGTGGGCTGGGGTGCTTTGTCTTGGTAAACCGGGGCCCAAAAAATATCATAATAATCTGTGTGCGCGCATGTGTTGACGTGTGTGTGTGTGTGTGTGTGTGCGTTGCGCGCACGCTTGGCAGGGCTAGCTGGGTTTGCGAGCGGGCCCTAGCCTAGGCGTGAGGGTGTGTACTCCTGCTAATGGGCAGCCTTTGTGGGAGGCTCCTTTCAGCCACGTCGCTTTTCAGCCACGCTGGGGCCGGGCAGGGAAACAGAAGCTCTCCATTCCCTCTCAATGGGCCAAAAACAAAAACCCGTGTCAGGCGAGCTAGCAGCCTCCGAGTGTTTACCATTTAAATCCTGACCAATGGCGACGCGGCGGAGACAAAGGGCTTGGACTGTGGGGGTGGGGGGGGGGGGGTGGAGGCCGGGTCGACTCTGTTTACAGTTCGGGGGCCGGGAGTGGAAGCGGGCCTGCCACAGGAGGCCTTTATCCCTCCTTCTCCCAAAGTGATCGCGGTTGCCAAGGCGACTCAGAACCGCACTTTCACCGGAGCCGTGTTCTCGGCGAGCCGGTCTCGGTCACGTGACGCCGTGAGACCGAGAGGGCGTCCTCTGGCCCTGCCGTCAGCTGGACGGCTTAGCAAGCTGGCGGTTTGATTCCCAGCCGGCATGGAGAAGGTCCCGTCAAGCAGACGTGTAAATGTAGGTGAGGTGGTTCGGACACTCACCAAGAGGAAGCTCTCGGAAGGTTTTGAGGCCATGGAAAGGGTACAGAAAGTCCTGAGCACCTATAGATGAACAATATATGTTGTCAGTAGTTATTATCATCCCAAAACATGTTGTTTACAGTATATAGACAGTGCTGGTGCCTTGTTAGATTCAAACCCCATACTCAGTTTATCTTGTATCTCAAGACAGAATGAAACATTCCCTCTGTATCACAGATATAGTTTCATGGGACAAATGTTGACAATCTGGGACAAGAGTTGCCGATAGGATTGGAAATGTGTGACAAGGACACGTTATTGTCCTCGATCTGAAACACATACGACGACCTTTGGCCTTTAGCGTCGAGGAGACGGCCTGTGTGGCAGGCTTAGAAAGGCTTCCATAGAACGTCGGAGATTGACTGAATTTAATTTTTGTTGGCGTGCAGCCTAGTTAAACAAACCTGAGGGGTATAAGGACGGGAAATAAATCATCCACTGTCTTAGAGTAATATAACACTGAAGGAAGTGGTCATCATGCAAGGCCAAAATTAGTATTTTTCGTTGCCAGTGCTTGACGGAACAACTATGTTTTTCTTTGCTGTATTCCTCCTTCCTTGATTCATTATTTGTCAATAACCAACACAGAGGTGGGCTGGCCTTTCCTTGTTGCCTGTGTACGGTTGCAGTTGTGATGGGGTGGAACCTTCGAATGAGGGATTTTAATTTGCCTTTCCCTGGACCTACAGACACAAGCATCTCTGTCCGAACCTCTGGATGGATATGAATCGCCATCAAAGAGCCCAGAGTAGAATAGAGGAGTTGCCATCAATGCCTGGCCTTCGCTCGCAGAGCATCACATCTATGGGGGCGTCCAGCTTTTGTATCAGAGAGAGAGACAATGCCGTTGACATTGAGAGCGGTCGTCAGGTCAGAGGAGGCGTAGGTTTGGGCCTTCGTTTTTTTTTTGTTTTTGTTTTTCTCCGCTGAAGGAGACACACGGGAGAGTGTCAGACGTTCGTATCGAATAGCCCGCGCCGTCCTTGGACCGGGGGTTATCTTGTAAATACTACGCTCCGAGTCTATAAACGCGGGGGACCTTTATGACAGCCAAGGCCAGGCATTCACGTTGAAATAAAAAAAGCACTCTGTCGCAGGGTCGGGAGCAGAAGGGGGTGGGGAAGAGGATCGGGGGGAGGCAGATGAGGATGATGGGAGGAGAGGCTGCTGAGGAGCGAGGTGAAGGGGCTGGTTTTCTATTGTACGGACTCCCCCGCTCTACCCTAATTCTCGCTGGGTGATGGGTAGAAGAATATAGATTGGAATGAAGAGGTGATTCAACAAGTAAATGCCTCCCTCCCCTCTCTCCCTGCATCTCCCCTTTTTTATATAAGTAAATACCAAGTCCCCCCCAGCAACCCTCTAAGCTAGTCATTCAGGTTCCTCATCTGTGGATGTGTAATGAGTTTTGCCCTGTTTTCTCCAACAACAACACATAATAATAAGCAAAGTAATTAAAAGCAGTACGAGAGATAACAAAAAAAAAGAAAAGAAAAGAAAGCAACAGACAGACCCCACTTACCGGCAACCATTAAAAATGAATTGCATTAAAGTGGCAGTGGTAGTGCTGTTTTGATGAAATGCTGTGTGTTTTCAGTAATGTGTGTGTGTGTGTGTGAGTGAGTTTGTTTGAGTCCCTGTGTTGTCCCTGTAGTATGGATGTGAGAGGATTAGAATATTGATTTGATTAAACCCAGCGTGTTCTGAGGGAACACACAAATATGGAGAGATTATATCTCGGTTCACTGTCTTTTGTTTGAGCCTGCGACGTCCTCCAATAGGATGGCAGGACGAGCGTTTAGATTTAATTAGCTGTTTGACTGAAGACTGCTTGACGGTGCTGTGTTACCGGGGACAGCGTTGCCGTGGTGAGATGTGTGACCCTGGCACCTGCCACTGCTCCTTTTGACCCCTTTTCTGACGGCGACAGACAGACAGGCATGACACCATGACCTCTGTGATCTCAGTAGTTAAACACACACACACTTCCTCGCCCACGCACAGTCACAAACGCACATTTTTATTTGCACCTGCACGCACACACACACACACCACGACGAGATCGACTAGTACGGCGGCAGCGGCAGGAGCGGACATCCGATCGTCCAACATCCAAAATACAGATAGCGTGCCCCCGCCCCCCGGGCCCCCCCCCCTCCCCGGCTGGTCTATGCAACAGATAGGTTCCACAAACACAGGGCCCAGCTAGTGTTACTGGCCTGCCTCTCTGCCACTCACAGATCGCCTCCCAAACTGGAACAAAACTACTAAGATTACCCATGGTAGGACATGGGGAGGGTGGGGGGAGGGGGGGAGGGGGGGATGGGGGGGGGAGCGAGATGCTCCACACACAATCTAGTTTTTTTTTTCTTCTTCTGTGCTGTATTTGAAAGGGCAGTTGTCAGATATCTACATTCTCACATCAGTGTAATTATGAATTATAAAAAAAGAAAGGAAAAAGTTTGATTCAAGTAAAATAGGCCATTAGTACACAAGCAATTAAGTGCTGAGCCTTTAAATAATGTAGCACAGATGGAAACTAATTATAGCCGGCGCTCTTTGATTCTGTCTTTCTGTCTGTGTATCACTCGGGGCGTCACTTTGGCTTATCACTCACCTCGCGTTTGTTTTGAAATTTGTGACGATCACACCAGATTAGCATTTGCAACAGCATTCGTGACAGAGAAGAAAGCATGGCCCATAGCTATGGAAGAGTTCCCTCTCTAGCCTCCCGAAACACAACTTCTGTTCCCTTACCTCCATGTGCACAAACGATAACAAGGCTGCAAGTGTGTGTGTGTGTGTGTGTGTGTGTGGAGACCAGTGCACTGTAAGACGCAGGAAGATCAAACCACCAGTCAATTACCCTGGTGACCCCAGGGAGTCAGGTGGCTGAGCGGTTAGGGAATCGGGCTAGTAATCTGAAGGTTGCCAGTTCGATTCCCGGCCGTGTCAATTGACGTTGTGTCCTTGGGCAAGGCACTTCACCCTACTTGCCTCAGGGAGAATGTCCCTGTACTTACTGTCAGTCGCTCTGGATAAGAGCGTCTGCTAAATGACTAAATGTAAATGTACAAATGTACCCTGAGAGGGATCTCAGGGATGTAATAGAGGCTAAGCATGCAGGATAAAATATGCTGGCTATATGCTGGCTCATCTGACTGTCCCCCAACATCATGAATGAGCCTTGGGGTGAGAGAGAGAGAGAGAGAGAGAGAGAGAGAGAGAGAGAGAGAGAGAGAGAGAGAGAGAGAGAGAGAGAGAGAGAGAGAGAGAGAGAGAGAGAGAGAGGGTTAAACAGGGCTGAGAGGGGGCCATGCCCTGACCTGGACACACAAGTCTGTGCAGTGTCAAACCCCACGGCCCTTGGTGTGTGTGTGTGTGTGTGTGTGTGTGTGTGTGTCTTACCTTTGCACTGTTGCCAATGTAGTGTTCCTGCAATTGTAGAGCATAGACAGGGCATGTCCTTGTGCTGAGAACATTTCTAAGAATTTGACACAGTATTACAGGGATATCATGATTTTTATTGTATAATAATTAGTTTAATGAATCTCCAGACTATCCACTCTGGAAGTTAATACATATATAAAATAAGCATACATGTAAAAGCCAATTATAACATATTTGGGTTTTCTATAAGAATGAAATTGCTGTATACATTTACCACATCCTCATTGGCATAGTTTATTTACAGTATGATATCTTCGGTATAAATATTTGAATTAGTTAATGAACTCATAAATATCTGAAACCTCTTCACTTTTTACGTTTGATCGCAGGGTTGTTGACCTTGTCAGAAATGCCTGCCTCGTGTAAAACGAAAAATGTTTTCTTCCAGCACAAAAAAATATTTTAAAAAAAAATGTCATTAAGAAACAGTAAAAGGAGGAGAAAGACTGCATGGCTGTTTATGGCTGAGCATCCACTTAGCACGCGGCAGGATGACGTTTAATCGATCCCTACCTCTCTTAAAGGTATTACTTTGATTTGCGGTGTGGCTAAGATGACTGTCTTCCTCCCCTCTCCCTTCACACTGAGGCATTTAACAGTTCCAGAACTCCATCGTTCTCTAAATCAGCCCTCCTCGCCACGGCTCTGACAACCGCCATTAGGGTTGGACACACTTTGGCAATCAACGAAGGAGTGGGCGTGGCCGGTGAAAGGTCGTTAACGCAGCCAGTTATCCGCCCCTCCTCTCCGGGTGCCGCTGCCGCAGCGAGGGGGCGGGGCTTATCCAAGGGGCCCGGCCTCATCTGCATATCGGCAACGGAGACGCACTCCCGGTGACCCCGGAGCTGAGCTGGGGTGGAAGGGCCCGCGGCGCTCTGGAGTTCACCGGCAGTTCGAGGCGATAGAGGCAGCGCAGTGAGATCGATCGCTCCTGCGGAAAGAAAAAGAAAGAAAGAAAAAAGAGAGAGGTAAAGGAAGAAAAAACTAGTGATGTAGAGATGGATGAGAAAGTGTGGGGGGGGAGAAGAGGAGAGGGATCCCAGTGCTTCAAATTGGATATAAATTATAGATAAGAGGTGTGAGAAGACTTGTGTTTTTGTTTTTGCCAGGGAGTGTATAGTCCAACACAGGTAACACAGTGTTTGTGTTTGCGGGCTTATTGACTCCATGATTGCTCGGCTAGTAGATCTGACCCGAGGCTCTGATCACAGACAACCTGGTAAAGCCGAAACATGCACAGCCAGTGTGCCAGTGTGACCCTCCCCAGTCCCTCTCCCCTCAGCACCCCCATTACACCGGCCAGCCAGGGGTCAATCTAATAAACATGGGGTCAATACGGGCAGCCAACAGAGGCCAGTGTTTGGTAAGGGCCTTAAAGGTACTTTTTAATTGGATCCCAGTGGCCCGCTCAGCAGAGGAGGAGAGTTCTAACGGCACACACGTGTAGAACATGTATTCCCGCTCGAGAAAAACACTGACATGTTGCCTCTCTTGTCGCTTCTGCGCCACGGGATTCAACTTAAATATCGTCCATCCGTCCCTCCTGCTCTTCCAGCGAACCGTACTGTACGTTTACGAAGCAGCCGGGCGCCCACGGCAACCAGGAGAGAGAGAGAAAAAACAGAGCTGCGACGAGCCGCGAGGCGCTGTGTGGCCGTGCCCGGATAGACCCGCCGACCATTACTCTGACCTCCAGGAGCCGGCTGGGAGGAACCTGAGGCGTGCCGTACCAGATTTCAGGCCCGCCGTGACCCCTAACATGGGAACTGGCTAACCTGGAGGACGGGGGGGGAAACCCAAGCACTGCTACCCCCCCCGACCCTCCACCCCCCAGCCCCAGACCACCTGATACACCCCCCTCTATGAATCAGCCCTGCAGTATGAATGCCCACCGCTCCACTGGGTTTGCTTAGTGCAGCCATTGTGCATAACTCGCATTCAATTAAAAGGCACGGGGATGGGGGGTCAGGCTGGCGTTTCTTATCGCGTATCGCTCCGGATCAAATATGAAGACTATCCTATTGGACGATCGGGGGGGTCAGAGGTCGTTACGGCAGCGGGCTCTCTCGTTCTCTCCCGCACTGGGGCGTCCCTGTAGCAGGAAAGAGGATTGCGGAGCAAAGCTAGCCTTTGCGGTGAGCTCAGCTTGTGGATTTCGGTTTGCGACGAGGACAATGTTGACCGCTTTGCTTTCACCCTGAATTTTCAGCCTCTCTCTCTCTCCCCCTTCCCCCTCTCCCCCCCCCCCCTCTCCCCGTGTGTTTAGGCACAGAGAAACACGAGCTGACGTCGTGGAGGAGCTTCAACTCCATCTTCAAGTTCTTCACAGAGGCCCTGGAAGCGGAGGTGTTCGAGGAGGAGGAGGAGCCGGCCAACACCGTCACCACGCGCAGCTCGCACAGAATCAAGCACGACGACCTGTAGAGGGACACCCGCGGAGAGGAGGAGGGACACGGAGGGAGAGGTCCCCAGACCCTCCCCCCGACTGCCACCCTCTCTACCCAACCGTCCCCCTCCCTCCTTCCTCGCTCAGGTCTTGTCTCTCTATACTGGACCTGTCTATACTGACGCGTACATGTATTGTTGTTGCACAGGCCCCGGCGCAGGGCAGTGGTGTGTACACGTCACAAGAGAGTTTTGGCGTTATTTCGAGATGAGTGCAACTTGTCAAAGCAATACGGGCTGAGTGTTAGCGCTTCCCCGTGAGCTGTGGGTGCCTACAGGCCGTGGCTGCATTAGGGCTGACCGGCGCAGTGTACAGAGAGCCTGGGTGCACCTCTAATTGTCCTGACATTGCCAGCTAATGCCCCGGTTGGGGCCGCTCACCACTTCCTTCACCCCAAGGTCCTAAAACCCGCCCGATTAGTTGTTCCAAAGTCCTCCACACATACTTTAACAGCTTGTGTTTGATATATCTCCCCCCGCCTCCTTTTTTATTACAGAGCAAACACCTCGAATTAACTTGACATGATTTTAAGATGAAGCAAGAATTGTTTTAAATGGACATCTTTACATCTCTCTAGCTATACACTGTTGTTTTAGCATAAACTTACCTATCTCGTTCTGGTTCTTGCAGCTCGAGCTTATGAATCTTGACTATCCGGTTTTAGGTTTCCACCGATCATAACAGCTGAGTTAATGTGTGGGTTTTTTCTACGTATTTTACTCACTTAAGTACAAAATGTACACTTTAATATCAAAGATGTCTTCAAATTATAAATGCGGTAGGTAGCCAACTTTCTTTTTTTTAATGTATGGTAAGATTCCTCGACAATTGGTGGAGGTTTCTATTTGATATCCATGAAATTGATGTCTCCACATGATTGAATGTTGTGAAACAAATAAAATATAAATAACCTGTGCTAGATATGAAGAATTCAGGACACTATAAAGATTTTAAATCACTTAAAGCCAAACATCAAAATTTGTTTTAAGGATATCTCATTTTAGCAGAAACCAGAAGTCAGTTCAAAAGTCATAAAACTTCAATATATCGCCTTAATGTCAGGAAATCCAAGATTTCAATATTATGCTAAGCCTGGATGATATGTGCTGTGATGTTTGGGAAATGTAACACTGCCTTTTTTCTACAAGACCCTCCCTTAAAGCCACATAACTGACAAAGCCTGCTCTGGCTTAGGCTGAATTATCTCGGTCTGACGCAAACAAGATAAAAAAAAGAAAGAATATCCACAATATGTGAAGATATAAACCACTCAAGGCTTAATGGAGCATCCTTTTGATGGCATGATACTGAATAACACATATATCCCCGATACCTTGGACTCCACCTAAACTCTTCACTCTTAACTGTTTGCTTTGTTGGCAGTTTGATGTATGAAGGTAGTTGAAAGTTTTGATCAAAGATATCTTTCATATTACACGTTTTAAATTAATTGTGATTAACAACAATTGATATTGCTTTTGTACGGTCTTTTTTTATTATGACGAGAGACTAATTGCTGTCTGATTTTTGTTTCTTGTGTAATCATGAGGGTGTTCACCATGAAGTTTACTTTTCAGTTGATCTCTGTATTTTTGGTTGTTAAAGTTTTTTTTTTTTTTTTTGGGGGGGGGGGTTGTTAAGATGGGCTGCTGCTGTTTCTAAATTAACTGCTGTTCTGGCCGCTCTATGGCTTGACGCGCAAAGAAAAGAAGAAATCTAACACACTTTCCCACATCATCATTTGTATATCGTTGCCTTAGGAATCAATAAAACAATATTTCCACTGCTATTTTTGAATAAAGTCAAACAAGCCATATATGAATGACTCTAAAGTTTTGAGAGCAGCCTTAAACCAAATCTAAAGCACACTCAATATGTAAATTGTGACTTATTTTAAGAATTGCTTTTGGAGATATTATTTTTGCAGATGATTTATAAGGTTTATTGATAGTAAACATAGTCAGTATCAAAATACATTTTGGGTCCATGAAATAGCGCTCTATAGATCAAAATAAGATAAGGTTGACAAAATAATGTCCGTGATTTTTGTTCTAATTTGTTTTACAGTTATTCTACTTTGATCCTTTCCCCTACTTTTCTCCTTGGTTGATTGAAACGTTTTTGTATTTCGCTAAATGGTTAAAAGTGAATAAAGAAAAACTACGTTTTTCAACGTGGATTGTAACGTGGATTTTGACTTCGAAATGTTTTGGTCATTATATAGGGCCTATATCATACCTTGAATAACGTTACGTAGCCTATAACTGCACTGTATCAATAAGTCAAATGACTGTGGAGACAGCTAAATGTATTATACTAATTGAAAAAGACAAACAGCCATTTCAACTTGAGGTAGGAAGCAGGAAAGCAAGTGAAAAGTTGGAAGAAACTTTGAAAGCTCGCTCCAGCCTGTTGCGCTGTTCACGTGGCTCGTTTTCCCCGACTGCGAAGTGCGCGGGGAAGTTGAGCTCTAAGGAAAAGTGATCCAGTCATCATCTTACATAACAGCTATGAAACCTTACCTAGGAAGATGATCTACCGCTCAAGATGCATTGAGCCCATTCTCCAACAAATGAACCACTGTTAAACATGGCGCATAGGCTACCCTTTAAAATTCGTTTCACAATCAACCTTGTTGCTTTTTCCCCCTTATACAGTGTTCAAAGAGCCTGTACACCGTTGGATATGTCTAATGCTTGAAGTCGAGCTGTCTAAGTTTCACGTTTTATTTTAGTGATTAAACTTTTAAACTGTATACCTATCCAATTACAACAGGTTTGACGTGTCAAATTATGGATGACACATGAATTAAGTCTTAGAAATGGAGATTCGTTTTCCCTCGGAGAGCGCTATCCCAGCGATGTTTACTGCATCATTTGTTTTCACACGAAGAAAACCGATAAGGTCATTAAACGCCCCTTCAATAAATCTTTAGAAATCTTCCCATTAACCTCCGAACAACAAGTACGAGGGAGTGGAACCGAGCGAGATCTCTACACCACACACAATGTTATAGTAAAAGCAAGGATTCAATCACCGATCATCATTTGATCCTGTGTTGATTAGTAAAATGCCTTACATTAGAATTATGTGTTAAGTTTAAATAACAATTCCAGGTACCAAGATTTTTCTTATTTGACTTGATTTAAATGTTCTCATTTGTTATGAGAAGCTTAAGCATTTCATAATTTGTGTCACACTTCACTTAATTTCACTTTCAACTTCTTAAATCAGACAATATAAAGGCCCAGACCTATATACAGGCCTATGTATAACGACATGATCATTCCTTTAAGTGTATTTAATTTTTTGAGACGACTAAAGACTAGTGTGGTCTCTCGTGTCAGTGATATTTCCATATGATTCTTTTTTTATCAGACCCTGGGATTGCCAAGCTTGCTCTTGACCGCTCGTAGATGCACGCGAGCACGGCTAAATGTAAACTCTTCCAACGAAGGAAGCATTAAGCAAAGTTGGAATGTCACCCACACCAGCCCCTGTAGTCTTCTGCTCTCCACCAGATCGCTGTCAGATCTCTATTTGCATAATTATATGCTCAGCTCTGAAGAGAAAACTAACCCCCAAATTTTACGGGTCAACAAACTGCAACAATCAATGTTTTATCGCGTATACTGAAAAAAAACTACCTTACACAATCATTCAAGAGGAACCACCCCCCCCCCCCTCTCTCTCTCTTTCTCATTCTCTTCCTCTCTTTCTTTCTTTCTTTCTTTCTCACTATCTATATCTCTCTTTCTCCTCTAAGTAGGGGAGTAAATACGTTTTCATCTATTGACCGAGTAAGAATGTATGGCTTAATCTCGAGGTGTAGGCCTATTCATGTATCCTCTCTTCCCACCCCAATCTCTCATTCTTTATTTATCTCTCCATCTCTACTATCGTAGAGATGGAGAGATAATAGTATGTTCTTTGCAGAATAGGTCTCGTATATATGGCACTGCCCAGTCTCGAGTTCCAATGTGACGGTATCATTACATATTCATTGACCGGCAAAGCATTCATCCACTGAAAGCAACCTTACTTCAATCAGTCTACCCACTTCAAGACCAGATGAAACAAGACCAGACGGCCTAACGTGAAGGAGCGACCCATAGATGCAACCCATGGACCCGGGAGGGGACTTCACGACAGGTCCTCTCAATTTGACTGCAGATAATTCAGTCGACTATGATCTCAACAAAGTTGTCGTGTGTTCTTTCCCGCAGACAAATCCTCTAAACAGGGTGCGAAGAGAAACTTGTGGGAACTCTCATCGATCATTACCTGAAAAGCATTGAATATACCCTTAATGGCCCGAATAGTGGTATAGCTCATGGAACCATTTTAGTTTTTTCAGCACAGACACCACCCGGTCTATCCTACTGCACACAGCCAAGTCAGGTAACCTGTACTATAAGAGGTGCAAATGTTCAATAGCTGCGACCACAAACGAGCAGGCAATTTTTGTGGACCAACAGACCGGCCGACAGAGCGAGCTATAGAGCTGATAGTCACCGCTAATAAAGACAAAAATCAACATTCAAAATAATGGTTCAACACTCAGCAGTACAAAGAGTGAGCCTAATACAAGCATTGTAGTTTGGTACAGCCAGACCGACAGACATGCTCTCCCACACACATAGGCTATACTGCCTTGCCGATCGCTTCACTATACTACAGTTTCACCTGTCTTATACCTGCAGATACTATGTGTGCGGTGTTTGGTGGATGATCCTGGTATATAATGCACCGATTGTGGACAGCTGTTGGCAAGGCCGTTTTACAGTGTTCACTCCATTTGGCTTTAATAGTAGCTTTCAGGCGGCCGCTACTCTATACCCTGAACGCCCCCTCAATTACACCCTGCCTTATACTCTCAGGTCGTAAAGACTCCTGTTGTAAAAGCCGTGCTCTGAAATGGAATACATTTGAAGAATGGGCTCCGACTTTTAAGATTGTTGGCTACTTTCTAACAATTTAAGTGAAGGTATATTACTCAAGCAGTGATCACGTGGAGAAAAGAAAGAGGGTAAAATAGCTCAGTGGCCTACTTAACAGGCCACCGACGGCTTATTGGAGCAAATTGGTCATTTTGCTTTGATGAATGGCAATAAAGGTTGGGGCAGGCTACATGATTAGGGATACTTAAAACTATAAATTATGAGTTGATATTCTTTGATACCATATTGAAATGTATAGTCTGTACATTGTTCAGTGCTTTACAGTAGCGTTAAAATGCGGATTGTGTGACAACAAACTGTTTTAAAACACATTGCTGAGTGTATTATGTTCTTTCAGAATTATGAGAATCGACAAGAGTGGAAAAACAGTTTCAAACTGAAAGAATCATACACAGAAGACTTCCAAACGTTTTCAGTTGAAAAAAAATGCACTGCCTTGGCGTAGCATATTCTGGCAATTATTGCAGATTATATTAGTATATAGGCCAGTTATTATTTCTAAATGACAAATCGGCCATTTTTCTTATTTACAGGCAAGGAGTTGAACCAATTTCACTTTGGTTTCTAATAGAGCAACTTATTTTGTAAGTAAAAATGGGATTCATTTTGGAAATACGTAGGCCTACATACTAATTGCATATTCAAAATATTAATCAGTTAAACACAAATTCGATGCGCGGATAAAAGGAACCATGTATTGACTGTTTACTGTGTTAATGTAAAAGTTAGTATTTTTGTGACCGACTTATGAGAGGGAAGAAACGTCGGACAAAAGGAATCAAACAAATGTCCCATCTGAAAACAGTTTGTATACCGTCAAAGCCATTCACAAAGGAAACCTACTATAATCTGCAGGAGAATAGTAATAATAAACATGAAAGTACTGTAAAACGAAAACAAAACAAATAAAATAAACGTAGTTGATCCTAATTGGTAGACCTAATGATTTGTTTTATAAGACTATATGTATTCTTATTTAAAAAGCACAATGAAATAATTGTTATTGTCAATACAAATACAATATTTTCAAACACACACAAAACACATAGGATGTACTACATCTACATAGGCTTATTTGTTTTTGTATTTAATTGTGTAACAAATTAAACATTTTGGAGAAAAAAATTGGCTAACATACACTGTTGCTGTTTCCAACAAGGAACACAATAATATACATCCATACTACAATAGGAATATTTTTGTCTATATCTTTTTATATATATTGAGATTTGTGGATTTGGTCCTAACAAAGAGACACCGTTAGTTACAACAAAAAACATTCCTACATAGATGGAGATATAGTTAATACCACTGTTTTACATTTCTTTACCAATGTATAATTTGGTAACATTGGCTACTGTCATCATGCCATTTTATGGATGCTAACTATCAATGAGTTGATATTATTACATTCGAACAGCCGGCTTGGCAAAGCCAAATCCGACTTTTTGAAACGTGCAAATCCATATGGTTTAAAGACAGGAGATAATGTTGTGACTTCAGTTAGCGGAGCTGCTTCAATATTGTCTGTGTTGCAGATCAATAGACCAGGAACCAGACATACATACACACACACAGACAAACCCTTTCTCATTCGTCGATGAGTAAAAAAGAGTGCAATGTGATATTAAATCACACATTCTAAATGAGTTTCATCAGCTGGATGCAGCTCTCTGAGGCTAAGCACACCGGGTACATGGGGTATAGCCCCAGTCCCCCTAGAATAAGAACCAAGTTATTACTGCTGGAGGAACCATCATTGGCTCCAACGCAAATCCTCATTACCGATGCCCCAAAAGATGAAGCTCTAAATTAAGTTATTGCCATCCAATGAACTCAAATTATCTAGGCCGCAGAGGTGCTCGTCTGATGTGCCTCTGTTAAAAACACCCTGACAGGCAGCAAGGTGGAGGGAGAGGGAGAGGGGGAGAGAGGGGGGGGGAGACTCGGAGGCGGTCAGATTGGCAGGTGTGTGTTTTATATACATTTCATGGTTTCCCACCCTTTAGTTAAGTTGGGTCCCATTCGAATCCTCTGGGTAAGCAGTTATTACACTATCACCATTAAAAGGTTTGCAGGCACCTTCCAGTGCTCTCTTTGAAGCCTCCTCCTCTCCCTTTCCGATGTGTCTACTTTGTTCCCTTCCCATTTCATTTCTTTATCAGCCATTCAAATGAAATTGGACGTCTCTTTCTCTCTCCTTGTCCTCTGACAACCGTCTCCTTCTGCCACTGTCCATAATCTCCCCATCCAGTTGACTAGCTTTCTTCCTGTCGGCGCTCAAGTCCTTATTGTGTTGCTACCTGAGTCAGCAGGGAGGATGAAAGCGGGATTTGATGGAAGAGGGAAGTATGGTGGAAGTGTTGACAGAGGGAGAGGGTGATGATGATGGGTGGGGGTGCGGGGGCTGGGGGGGGGGGGGGGCTGGTAGGAGTTGTGACTATCTGTTTGCCAGTGGTGGGCTGTGTTCAAATGTTCTGTGTGAAAACAAGCACAGAGTGACTAACTGCACTTTGTTGCTGTTTATCCCTAAAGCAAACATTTTTATACAGTAAGGGACTATATCTAAACAGCAGCTTTCTTCTCACTGTATATTCCCGCACCTGCCTTTGGGTCTACCTGGAATTTCAATCAATCTGACACCACTGATCCCTGTTATTATTCAAATGAATTGCTTTTGGGTAAATACGAATGGCAAAATACAAATAGGTTAACTGAGCAAAATCATTCAAGAACTGAAATAAGCTCAAATACAAATTAACTAGCTACGGGCTATATTTACATGGCTTAATTTGAGTTCTCCCAAATGGATGGCCTTTCAAAATTATCTACTATGATAATAAAGATGATATACAAAATAATGCAGGTGTATTCCTACTGTGTTTGTATGTGTTATCAGATCCATTTAATTTAGGCCTACATTAATCTGTTTTTGGACTAAATGAATAAAGTCTAAATAAGTTAAACATACAAATGTATTCATAGTCAAAGGATGCAGGGTTTACTTTAAAAGTGATAGAAAGTGATATAAAACAAATGATAAAACTACAATAAATGTAGAAGGCATCTATTCAGGGTTATATTAAATTAAGCAGGCCTTGTTGAAATATAGTATCCCTTAGCCTAAAATAAGTGTGTATGGTAATAGGGCTATTCATCACATTTAATTTTATTACATCTAATTATGAGTAGTCAATTATAGAATATAGCACAATGTGACTACTGTGACAAAATACTTTGATCTCATCCACATCAAATAATTTTGGATTGTTTCAAAATTATTTTCTACAAAATGTTGTGCAGGATGTTTCGATTTCATGTGAATAAATAATTATTTTGTATCCGAAATTTATATTCATTTTATTGTATCTTTTTACATTTAATTTCTGTTTTGTTTCCTTGAGCATTGTTTCATGTATATCATGGTCTGTAGGTGACTCGGTTTACTACGGTAAACGGTACAACACAGTAAAATGCTATTGGACCTTTTTTTTCTCTTTCAGTGGGATTGGCCCTTATCTAGCAAACCCAGCGGTGACCCACAGGCTACATCAGAGGTGTGTATTTATACTGAGATGTTGACCTGTCAAGGGGGACTTGTTACGAGTTTAACTCGAACTGTTGGCGGTCTCCAGACGTCCACGGTGGCATCGATTTGAAACTTGTCCTGTCTAATTTGATGATAACATCCAGCTACCCTCGTGTAGCACCATGGACAGCGCTCTTTCTTGACCTTGCCTTGCTATCAAATTACCCCCGTCTGGGTAACGGTGGGAGACCGACACCAAGTTTGCCACACAGAGCAAAGCGATGAGGAAAAAGGGATAGAGAGAGCAAATATAAAGAGAGAGAGAGAGAGAGAGAGAGAGAGAGAAGGGGGGGAGAGAGGGAGACCTCACTCTTCCTTTCCATACTGATCTGTTTGACTTTAAGCCTGATAGAGCTCCTTAACAAGGTTTGTGGCACGGAATCTCTAAAAAGACTAAAATCATAAAAAATTAGCACACGAATTAGTGTCAAATGACGAAACCATCATATCAATTTGCGACCATCAAGTGCAAATGCAGCTTACAGTAGTCGATATGGCCTACAACTGTGTTTGTACAGTATGCCTTCTAAGCTAACAATAACAGACGCCATGTCAGTTAGGGCACGTGAGGGAAAGTTTAAGTTTGAGAGCCGTGGTTCTTGTCTAAAGTTTGAGAGAAATCCGAAGGCGCAGACGAAATAAGGATTTGCATGGTGGGAAGAGAGAGGCTGTTTGATGGAGCTCTACAGCTTTGAGACAGCTTGTTAATTAAAACCCCAAGAGATGAGCCTCTGGAGCCACCGTCCATATCAGAACACTGCTAACTATACTGACAGCAAGTTACTTAACAAGCCGGCGCGCGGGCAGCTTTGTAGTTGTGCCTCAATCCCATACCTTTTTATCACAGGCTAGCAGTGAGATAATTTAATTCGTTAAAATCCCACAGTGGCAGTGAAATATAGTGTTTTCTAGTCTGACAAACGAACGTATTTACACTGTCATTTTTTTTGTGTGTGTGTGTGTGGGGGGGGGGGGTGTACATGTGATTGCCCCTGTGCTCCCAAATCCATACCTAGCCCATATTATCTGTAAACTGTGGAAATTCGATTAGAGGTAGAACAAAAGAAGAAATAATTAGCGTAGAATTTAAATTTAATTTCCAAACTAAGATACAGTAAAGTAATTTGATCTGATTATTACCATCCATTCCAAAATAATCTTACAAAATTCAAAGAATATCTAAACTACCACTCCAAGCACAGGGGGAAACAAATGAGTTATAAAGCAACACCAAAAAACTAATCAAATATATTACTTGCGTGGATACCAATAGGCTATGATATTCTCTGATAAATTCCAACTGAGGTCATTTTATACTCATTGCCCTCTACATAAGTCCTACATAATTGAACTCGCACCCACCCATTGCCTGCGGGAACTAGAAGCTATTTATTTTATGTTCATGTATGAGTTGATGGCTTGTTAAGCAGAGAAAAACAAATACCGAGAGAGCCTTATTTAAACACCAGAACGTATCTATAGCCGTTGTACAAAAATGTAATTGAAATGAGTCATCTTCTCTTACGTGTTGGCCAAGTTCAGTTTGCTAATGTAAATATAGGCTGCCATCTAAGATGCTGTCTTGGCGGCCACGCGCACTTGATTCCCAAGAATTAAATCAAGCCTGAACAGTAGTGGTCTTTGAAGCTGCTCGTTTGGTCCGTGCAGGTGGAGGGGCCCGGGTACACGCGTACCTGCGGTGAGATACCACCCAAGATCCAATTGAGGGTGACGTAAACGTGTGGACAATAGGCCTACAGCTCTATTCCTGCTGAAAGATTCTTTCACCATAAAGGACTGTCATCCTTTGTATGGACTGCACAGTATGACTTCATGAATCGTACGTGTTGCATTATGCAATTTGTGCAATGCTTACTTTGCCTGTCCGTGGGTAAAAACTAATCTAACTGAATTTCTAAACTAGACTATGGGAGTATTGTGTGTTTCGCGATAACTGTGAAATAATTACATTCATGTTTCACCTGAAGCATTGTTTACAGTAAGCTATACATCGACAGCAATTGAATCCAAAGCTCTGTCAAATAACCACTGGCATAAAACTGCAGGCTACCAATCCACGTCAGAGAAGATAGACTATTAACTACACTGGCGCAAGCCTTTTAAAAATAGAACATGTTAGCAGTCTTAAAAGCATCTCGTGACATGTTTCTTGTTTCTAGGTTTATCTATTTGTATGAACGTGTTTCTTTGTCAGTTGCTGTGGTAAGGCCCTTGCACCTGACCGTCTGTGGCTTGTCTGAGGGGCAGAGCGCTTTTAGACAGCTGTGAAAGGTTCTCCATGTCTCGAGCACATTCATCAACGTCAGACATGGACAAGCCGCTATTTAGTGAAAGTGTAACTGCAGCAGTATATCTTCAAAGAGAGTGGGCCACTCAGCAAAACAAAACACATTTTCACACGCTGTATTCGAAAACTGCTTATGTCCTAAACGTTCTCCAAATATACCGTCTAAACAATATCAACGTAAAATAAACGGCCAATTCATTGTTAAATTACGTACAGCCATAAATTGTGTGTTCACAACGGGCAAACAAATGGACCATCGTTTAGGATGTCATTATTTAAAATAATACCGATCCAAATATTATTTAAAGCTATTATCAGCAATTGTCCTGCAATTGTTCTATAGTTTTATTATATGTTTTTGCTGGCAAATTATTAGTTTCTTTGGTAAAACAGACTGCCCAAGCTGCTCAATCCACAAATCCTAAAAATAGACATTCTAATGTTGAGGTTATTGGATTAAGAAGTATCAGATTATCCTCTACACGTTGAAAACCGTAATTATTGTAGAGCATCTAAGAGAATACAAACACTGCATCATAAACAATATCCAAATATAATTATCAGTTTATAAAAACGTGCATTTGGGAATCGTATTTGATTGCTGACTTCAGTTAATCTGATTTGATCATGTAAAATGTATTCCAATTCATATGGCAAACCAAAACAATACCGTCTCTTAATACGCACATAATACATTTAATGAAAATAGTTTTCACAGATGTTAAACTATTTTACAATCGCCTCGGAAAACGCCTCGGAAAACGCAGCCCAGTGCACTGGACAGAATTGAGCGTGAGGAGAAGGGGTAAAGCAGTGGTTCCTCGGTCGGAGGGTCCCAGTACGCAGAGCGCCATCTAGCAAACAAAAGTAGAAACAAACAGCCGAGGCAGCCTCCATGCACATCATTGCACGAGCACCAGTGCACAAGAACACCACAACAAAGAGAGCGAGCGAACAAGACAAACTTGATCGTTTCTATAACTTGCACCCCTGCCTTTGAGACGCTCACAGTAGTATCTTGAGTGTCAATGATTGACGTGAATTAGGTGCCCCGATAAAGTAACTATGGGGTTTTGTTACATTAATGAATGATTTATAAATGACCTGATCGATTAATTTGACTATGTTATGATTTTCGTTTTTTCCAATACCCTGGATCGAATTCTTATGAACCTCAAAGGGTCAACATGCCAAAGCAACCAATCCAGTCAGTAGCGATGCAGCTAAATGTAAAGGAACTTTTAATGTCAACCTGGGTGAGGGATGGGAGGTGACCATCCACTTGACAAAATCAATACTATCATCCTCAAGCTCCATAACAGCGTTTACTCCACCATGTGTGTACCACGAGCAAACAGTACATCGTATGTCGAGGCGTAGTTTCGAATCAATGTTTGGTCTCATAGTAGACTATAGATTAGTGTTCTGGAGAGGCAATGGGTGTTCTGCCATTCGCTTTCCCAAAGCCTTGGTATCCAAAATATCACAGTAGTAGAACAGAGTCTAATTGACCACGCTTTTAAGAAAATAATACTGTCTCTCAGATATGACTGCTCTTTGTCCATACCTACATCATATGTCCATCTCATTGCCACACTCACGACTACACCTTCATCAGATGGGCTAACATATTACCAGCCGAAGGACTGAACTAGGCCATCCTCACGATATGATTATGATTTAATAATAACAGTTATTGCAATAACACAGCAATGACTATTGTGATTAGGTTTAGATGAGTAATGAAGATTATCATAATAATCATTACAAGGTGATGGGAATGTAGATGGCTTGCGTCTTTGGACTTCAACCAAAGTTACTATAGCCTATAGGCTACATGCAGGTGATAATCAATGTATCATACCTCATCATACCCCAAGTCAAAGGTGCAGGAACATCTTTACTTCCTCTTTTTAAGTACTTGGAACATGGTGATTTGAAACATATTATGCATTAGAGTAAATCATCTTAACAACTAGTAGGCTATTGAAATCAAGTTTGTTTTATTTTATTTTCTGATATCTCCATTTGCAAAACTGTAATAGGCTATACAATAAGGCTAACGTTGTAATTTAAATACCTTAGTTCTGATTAGACGTATAGGCTAAATCAAGTCTATGAGGTATTTCTGGATGTGCTCTGCAATAGACGATCTGCATTTCTCTGCAAAATTCGTTCAAAGAAGTGTGGTCATTGTCTCTATTTTTTAACAATGGATAAGTGACCACCTGGTTTAAAGTAGCTTAACCATTTCTCACCTAGCACCCATTTGTCTTAGAACAGACACTGTCCTCGAAATAGAGATAATTGAAATGCATATAGGACTGTATACTATCTATGGAAGAATAATTTACTAAATGTTTATTCTTAATGTAGCCTATGTATATGTACTGCGCGCGTGCACGGCCTCTGTGTAACTCATGAAAGGATGTCCAGTAAAACAGGTCAGTGCTTTAATTAATTCATTATTTTCTATTGTTCGAAGAATGGTAAAGCCCACATAGTATACTATGTCCCATATCAGTATGCCAATGGGGTTGGAATTGTCGGAATGATCTTTCTAAATTATTGATAAGTATCTTTATGATAAAGACTTACTCAGCCAATAAACAAAAGGTTTCACTGAATAACCGAGTAAGACTTTATTATCAAGCAGACATCTAATTATGTCCTAAAATACATTATTAGACAGGCGCTTGAATATGCTCACTCTCACGTGGCAGAATGGCTGGATGGGAATCTTGTTTTCCACCATTACTCGAAATAAGCGTCTTTGAGCACACACAAACATGTCTATGTTTATTTTAATATACATTTAATGTATAGTTTCGGCCAGCCCTTTGTTTTATGTCAATTTTGTGGTTAGTGAAATATTCCCCCCACCCCTTTTGCGTGCATCTTGTGCGTGGAGTGGAAAAAGTGAAGATGTGACGGGGCGTATTTGAAGTATGACGAGCTTTGTGGTCCACTCCTTTTCATTCCCTGCCTCAAATACGACCGCTTTCAAATAAGCCTCTCTGGCAATCCCAGCCCGACCGCCCCCCGCCACCTTGACATGAATGGGCGGCTGACCTTTCGGGCCGTGTCCACTCTCCGTCCAGTTTTATCCAAATAAGCCTCCTTCCCCCACCCTTCCTCATCTAGGATGCCAGCTATTCTTTACTGATATCATCAACGAATGCAAATGAATTTGGACGTGGGGGGGGGCAAAATGGAAGAGAGAAGGGGGGGGGGTAGTCATGGACAAATACCATACTAGCTGAGAATGCTCATGTGGAGATAGAATATTGAATACCCACCAATGTGGCCATAGTATGTACCGTCCTGAATTCAATTTTGCAGAGAAAACACACATTCCAATTCCTGACTGAAAATTCGCCATTCAGATTAGATGCGTTTATTTCTGTTTGGCCTTTGAAGAGAGCGGGGTCGTGTCAGTCTGGAAGGAAAGGCCACTCCGTTAACCCCCTCCCTCTTCTCTCACACTCTCCCTTTCTCCCTTCTCCTCAATCCCTCCGATCAACCCCCACCCCTGTTCAGCACATACACACACGTGAACGCGCGCTCTCACAATTTGACTAGCACACTGGCTTTAGGGCTACACAGAGGGTAGATTAGAGCCTTGCTTCTTTAACAAGGAGAGGAGGCACTTCTATAATCAGAGCGGCGGTATGTAGGCCACAAAGTGTTAGCAACCACAGAGCGAGGTGCTCTATGTAGCGGTCCAAGCGCTTTAGGCAAGCATGTGGAATGTTCTATCGAATGTTTTACGAGCATCAAAAGCACAGATGCTATTGTGTGTAGCATACTGAGGTGGATATATTTGCAGACGTTTCAAAGATTGTTTACGTAGCCTATCACGGAATTACAGGCCTTACCTAAATCATATTTGATTTCGATAATAAAGTCCAGTGTGTATTAGGAACGCCAAAGTCATTATCTGAGATAGACACTCTCGATTATATCCTTCCAAGAAATTTTACAGTGCAGAGTAGCTTGAACGGCTATTGGCAGCTTCTCCTTGCTTAGACACATGCTGCAATATGGACACATACACAGTTGATGGATGATGCTGAGTAAGATCGAAAAAATTCATGTATTTATCAACATCCTGCCTTCCCTTCAGTTCTTACAGGATGACAGGAGGGAGAGAGAGAGAGAGAGAGAGAGAGAGAGAGAGAGAGAGAGAGAGAGAGAGAGAGAGAGAGAGAGAGAGAGGGATAGAGAGAGATAAAGAGATGGCATCGATGATTGCTGGAAACTACCATTGGAGACCGTTTCCCTATGGTAAAAATGAAATTTACTTTCAATGCAAGGTTTCAGTCAGTCAGACAAATAGTACGCATTAGGTTCATATAAATAAGCTATTTTACGTCAACAATAACAGTAGAGAGAGAGAGTCAGAGAGAGATAGAAATATAGATAGAGAGAGAGAGATAAATAGAGAGATAGTGAGAGCAGGCTATGGCAATTCTTGCAGCCCTTGTGCATACAAATAAGCTATGTTGAACGTCTCCTTCGGGAAAAACAGATGTTAATTTTCCATGTTTCAGTTTATGGTGGTCTACATATGTAGGATTGGAACACTTCCAGAATATTACTCTGCTATTTTCTAAACGTTTGTTACAGTTAAGACACATATCTTCTCTATCTATTTGTAAACAGTTCAAATGAAACATATTAATACCTCTTCTGCGCCAGTAGCTTGGCCACCAAAAGGGGCTTAATGGGCCTAACGGAAAAACCCATGTGGTCACCTAAAAAGCCTTTCAATTTATTGTCATTCATTAAAAAGTATATAGCCCTGCCCCATAGATGGTTAGCTCAATAGCTAATATCTTTATAAGCATTATTCTGCTTGAGTGATTATCTTAAAAATACAGTGGTCTATCAAGA
>NC_085045.1:5065104-5105104 GCF_963692335.1 Osmerus eperlanus | reverse complement strand
TCGTGCACTATATGAATAAAACAGAGAACGCACAAACTAATAAAACCCAACACCCATCCCCCAATTCTAACACTGAGATATAAATACAATCTCGACATTGCAAAAGGTTACTCGGTTCAGCTTCTATCTTCCTCCTAGCCCTCGTGATTTGACAACAATCTGCAAGGGAATACACAGGATTCTATCACAGAGGGGAAACGCTAATGTCCTAATTGACACAGAGCTACAGAACACATGTTCATCCGCTCAACACATTTAAATGACATCTAAATAGGTTATGAGCCTATACAGTATGGAGTGTGTGTACTACAATCAGATGTCTATTGCTAGTCTATTTTGCAGAGGGGAAAGAGACAAAGACCTCCAATGCATAGACAGGCTACCTGGGGCTAAAATAATTATATTCAGCCCTATCTAGCATGTTGAGGACTTTATCGATGCACTCATTATATTCTCAATGCATCAAGAAAACCAAGGCTGCATCCACAAACACGCCGCCTTCCCTTCGCACGTTTCCTCCCTCATTTGTCTCTGCACCAGCTCTATACGTCTCTCTCTCTGTGTGTGTCTCTCTCTCTGTCTCTCTCCCCCCCCTCTCTCTCTCTCTCTCTCTCTCTCTCTCTTTCTCGCTCTGTGTCTTTATTCTCACACAATGCATCACATTCGGTGTTCCTATCGACTGGCTTACACGCTGTAAAATACATTTTCCAGATTGATCACGCATATCACAGCAGCTTTGCAGCGGGCGTAACCCTTTGCCAAAGGACGCCTACATCAATATTGAAGCATACACTACTATCAAGGTAGATTTTAAAGGGGCGAGTGCATTTTGGTTTCTGTGGTTAGGAAAAAGAAAGAGAGAGAGGCAGGTAAGGAGATAGAATGGAGAATCACCTTGATTGAGCCACAGGAGGTAAGCTAGTGAAGCCTCAGTTGTGCACATGCTTTCATTGCTGTCTGGGAAAATATTAAACATTAATGCGCTAACAGGCAGCGAACAGCGTCACTGCCTTCTTATTCTCCACAGTGCCTGTGCCTCTTTGTGATCTCATATATCCAGTTCTATCAGAGAGTGTGTGAAACAGTACAGGTATATCCAAGACATTCACTCATAACCCTTTCTAAGCCATGCCCGTTTCCAATGTTAACAACGCAACATCGTTTTCCAAAGCTCGGCTTCGGTTGAGAAATTGGAGGCAAAAAGGCCTACGCATGTATTTTCAGTATTATGACATGCAAACAAAACAGGAAAACGCACGTGAATGATAAATATACTTGTGCATATTCAGTAGCCTATGAAGACAAAGGAAGAAAATAAAGCCTTATTTGGTTTGGCAGAACACTATTGCACACAATATAGGCCCGAACTGCATGTCTGATGAAAATGCTTGAGAGTGAGACATTGTTGCCTATTTCTTTTTTAATAGTACAGTCACCATCACACAACTTCATCAACCGACCCTTCTGCAAAAGCTGCATCATGGAGTAAGCAAATTGAAGGCAACAACCAATAAAATTCAAGAAACAATGAAAATTTCAAGACGAAACAAACAAAATGTATTTGAAATGATATATTAAAAGTGCTTTTGATTTTCATGTCTCTCCTCTTTGACTGATGATTGACTCCACACACACTCATGACCAGGGAAAAGGCGCCACTGACGTCCTCTCCTTAAAATGTCCACGAAGTCAGTTTTGCTGCACTTGCAGGTCCATAGAATCAGTTGGTAAAAGTTCAACCATCAGTGGTGATATTGTCATAGCGATTAGACGGTTTCTTATTTGTCTAAATTTCTTTATTTTTCTGTTTTAAATTCTCACTTCAATTTTAATTCTTGGAGAACATAGCTTCGACAACATATATCGCACTCATTATAAGAAGCAAAAGGTTATATCAAAAATCATTAGTATAGAATCACAGAAAAACTGGTTTAGAACCAGAAAAAATACAAAACAGAGAGGTACATAGACACAGGACATTTCTTATAATTGCTTGGAAACATTATTTTCCCGCTAAGTCTTGATTCTTTTTTTTTCTTACTGCGCATATGATGTTTATCGTTTTATTTGTATTTTTCTTACAAAAAAGGAAAATAAAGACTAGTATTTTACAAAATGAAGAGTATCGTTCTTGAAGATGAGAGTGGATTTACACAGGTGTAAAGTCCAGTTCCATATTTTCTGTACATAACGTATTCCATCTCAGTCCCAGAAGACAAAGAAAAAACAAACATGTTATGTCTTCCAAGTTGCTCAAAAAAAAAGGTCCTATATATAGTCTTCTTGTAGGGGATGCTGAATTTTGGTCCTTGTTCTCTCTTTTCAACCTCTCATTCGGATCATTGGATGGACATGTAAGGCCAGTTGAAGCTGCTCCCGGATAATAGCATATCCCTGATGAGGGTTTCAATAGGAGTTTTACCTACCAAGCGGACGAAGAACAGCTGCTCGATTACCGATGAAGAGACGGTGCGGAGAGAGGGCAGCCGCAGCAAGAGCTTGCCAAAGCGGCTCGGCTGGTTGGGATACTGGCTCCTTACGTATTCCTCCAGGGCACACTGAGACTTCTCCTGCAGGCTTTCGATGTGAGCTGCGTCTGACAGGCCACAAGCGTCTGTACATCCAAAAGAAAACACAAAAGCACCCTGGTTATCATTCAACATCAGCGTTACGTGTTATTGACAAAGTGAAATGAACAAACACACTGCCAAAACCATGCTACATCACATTGAGTGAGAGGAACTGTCATATAGGGTAAACAACGGCGATCTACTGAAGTGGAGAACGCTCCACACAGTGGTAGATGCCTCTTTGCGTGTGCATACACCAATCAAAACAAAGAATATGTATCTAGTGGGAATAGAGATGATGTGTAGTGGAGTCGTCATTTCACAGTTAGCCCTTACTGCCCTATCATTTTAGGGAGGTCCACAATTGCTGTGACGGCTAAGGTTCGGGAACCGCATCTGTCGAACTGGGCTTCAATTTTGATGTAGGCTAGTGAGTAAAGATATACATGAAGTCTTGCGCAACTAAACTACGGAAACCGTAATACTAAAAACAGTGGATAGAGAAATAACCCAGGTTCGAGACGAGTACTATGGCTGATTGAGAGGGTATACTGGGACAGGGGGAGAGGTAGGCCTTGGCCCTTTATTTTCCTGCTCTGGGGACTCAAGTCTATAGAAACATAAACGACACTGATGAATCTGAAATTGCAGTGGCTGTAATGTGACCTAATTACTGTCTATAAGATGCTAAGTCATTTCACCCCCTTTCTCCCTAGATTATGCTTGGCCTGTTTTGCAAATGTAGCTTAAGAAAGGGCGCTGGAAGCAATCAAATTTATTAGCAGGGGTGAAGTCAATAGTCACGCAGAAAGAACGTTAAACGAGGGCTTGTACGAAAAGAAGCCAGCAAAACAACACATGCGAATGTGTTCAGTTCGTTCACAGTCGGGGGTTATGTAGCCCATTACAGTCTGTGCTTGTATAACGATAAGAAACATACATGTGATGTCCTACGACACGTTCAGGCACAATAACAACCAATAGGTTTAACAAGAAGTCCAGAGTGTAGGTCTTGCTGCCCAATCTGCCTTACACCGTTAAGCAGGAAGGCAAGATGCACGGCATTTGGACCGTTATTTAGGCCTGAAGATTTTGTGCTAAGCCATTGCTTTGTAGCTAGTACACCAAAGAGAAAGCATCGACACTCTGGCACTAATACATTAAAGACTAGACAATGCCATCGGAGAGGCTTTTAAGTCTCATCTTGATTTCTCAGGGCTATAATTCACTATGGCCAGACACAATAACCTTGTGAACCCGCGGACTGCGCGGGGGCAAAGCTGGGACCCGGCTTGATTTACTGTGACCTATAGGACGAGCCGGCCACAGCCCCATGTATGCAAATCCACTTGGATTAACTTTGAGAGTCTCTTTCAATAAAATAAATAATTAATCGAAGTGATATGAATAATATTTTAAATCCGTTTGAAAATAATAATCAAACTACTTGTGAAACGCAACACAATACTTAAGTTCAAAGCCTTGCAGAGACTGGAATGAGCTGCAGTGAGTCAATAGAAAGCTAGTGAAAGGCACCCCATAGTTCACCACACAGGCCTACCCCTCCGCCACCCCACTATTTAACAAGACCTGAACATAACGGGCACATATTTTTCGAGATTCACAAAGGGGATTGGACCAAACATATAAACATTTCGGTAATAACGGAAATAGGCTACATAATTATCGTGAGACACGAGTAGGCCTACACATGTGATATGCTGACCCTAAGGCTAAAGAATTTTAGAATGGTTAAAAGAAGAAGTTTAGGAATAGCCTATAGGCCTACAGCATGCACAATGATAGTACTATCATTGTGCAGGCCTACTGTAGGTAGGTATCAGGAAAATGTTCCCAAGCACCCAGTCAAACTTTCATGATATTTATTAAATCACTTTAATTAGTTTCGTGCTTATAGGTGAAAACTGTTGAGAGAATTGTCGGAATTTCGAAATGCCCCCACTTGTCATCGTGTGGACTATTAAAACAACGAGGCAAGCTAATGAGTGAAAATTGAAAATATGGGTTAACGTGTAGCCTATGGTATAGTCTTCCAAAAAAACTCCGCAAAGATACACCTTGATGGATGTGTATACCTTAAAAAGTACCTTAAAAAATTCGGATAATCACAAAAACGTGATTATCCGCTATAAAGAATAGGCTTCAAATGGTATCCCTTTGCAGATGGAAAGAAGCAACGTCATCCTCCTGCACATCATTGGGGAAGCAGACAGGGGAAGCAAAATAGAGGACTGGGGAGGTTTAATGGCACTGAATAAAACACTTCCTCTGAATCCCCTTTTGGCCACCAATCAAAACAAGTTAAGTAAGTACTCAACCTTATTATGTATACAGTCCATATACAATGTTTCAGATTGTAAATACACTCATACAGTATAACAGCTTGTCATATATTGCAACATACTCGTTTTGGAAGGTATCAAGAGATGAAACGTCTTTATTTTTTTTTCTCCAAAAAGTAATTCACTTAATACTTTAAAATCCAACGTTTTGATGGAATAGTGCGTAATTGTATTTTTTTCCTTCAAATAAATATAATGTAATTTGTTGTATTTTAATTTAAGGGCACAACGTTTTTGGTCGAAATACATACTTATTAATGTCTCTGTTATGCCCACCATCCGCCACTCTTAACTCCTTGAGCATGAACAAGTTTCCAAAAAACATTTTATATTACGCATGATACGCATCTTGATCGTTTCTCTATCAGATATAAATATAATTTTAATGTCTGGTGGTTTTTGTTGTTAATTAATGTAAAATATTTTATAATACATTAATTGTTATATAAAATAGCCTACAGACTATAAATACTGTCCAATCAATCTCAGTCATAGCGCATTTCTGACGAAAACGTTCTGCACCAGTGATACAGTGACGTATTACATCAGTGTTTCTTTGATCAGGCTGCTAAGGATTATTTCCTGTCCTCTCATGACACGTGTTTGTGCTTGCAAAACAAAGCTAAAACATGTTCCACAACTCATAACCTAGACAAATAGTGTCCTGTCTCCAAAATCACCCATTTAAGCGTGAAAATAATTGTAATCACATTCCGAATTCTTAAATGACGGTCTTTATATCTATTATATTCCAGATACCTTTCATAAAAGTAAACCAATAAGACGATACATACATTTCGGAAAGTACCTTGCACTACAACTAACTTTGCGTTGAAAACTTCAGGCGCTTTCTCTCAGTTGGTATTGTTAGTTGTCACATGACTATAACTGGCATGAATGTGTATTGGACTGTTTATAGTAATGATAGCGCGGCAGAAAATGAGAAGCTCACACCAGCCATATTGTCAAGATTAATATGGTTTATGCCAATGTTGTTCTGCGTATGGCTGTGCCTGCTAATGGAATATGTATGTAGGCCTCACTTTATTGTGCACGGAGAACACCCACCTGATGTGAAGAGTACTATTGCCTTGATGCAACTGTACTCTGCCGAGTCTACGTGGAGGGCCTTGAGCTTCTCAACTTGCTCCTGGAAGATTCGAATGTGATCCATGAAAGCCACGACGCGGTCCGCAGACATTGGAGAAGCGTGGAGGCCTGCCGCAGCGAGTAGAGGGGCCACATGCAAAGGCATGGAGCACTGAGCCGCATTTAGCACAAACAATTCGCTCCACGTCAGCCTGAGAAGGGACACCTGGTCGGTGATCTGCAGATCGGGAAAGAAAGGGATGTTCCTCGCCCATTCCACAGCGCTGAAGAGCAAACGAGCAGCCAGCTCGCAGATGTTCTCTATGCCCATGATGTTGTTGGGCTGCATGCACTGGCTCCCATATCGGGACGTCGGGTAAGGCTCGGCCCGGAGCAATAAGGAGATGTATCCGGAGAGATAGCAATGGCCGTTCAGAGGGTCCCCGTTCGTCAGCGCGTACTGGCCTGGGTTCGGTTGTGTTGGAGGCATTCGTCCTCGCTGAACCGCTGACAAAAAGAAAGAGAAGGAGAGGAAATGTGCATCCAGAACTGATAAACATTGTTTGTGTACAACCAGTACTGAGCAGCATAAGGCAACTGGCTCGTGTGTTGTACCATCGGAAGCAATTTAATTTAGTAAAGAAATAAGTTCACTCTCCTCTAAACGATCAACGTCTAATACACATAATTTAAATGTAATCACAACATTTCAAATTCTCAACTATCTGATTAATATAATATGAACATTTCATACAATATGCACACACATGTACTAAAATATATGCTACATGTACTGAATACGCTCCCTCTGTCACAAACAGCCTACATACAAACACGCACAATTCCACATTTCTATAACATATGGAGCGTCATGATTTACTAGATTACAAGCATTCGAAGGCCACATCTGATTGTCCAGATTGTGCCACATGACAACTAGGTATCAATATGTTTCACTATAACAACATTATTCTGTTACAGTAAATAATTAGATATGAAACATTACAATTTACAGACAATTTTCTATTTTTTTTGTTTATTACAGCCATCCAAGGCTATATTCAATAACTAAATATATTAACATTTTAGTTTTCTTTGTTTTGGGGGTCATAACATGAGGTATGTGGTGTGCGTACGGGTTGAATTAAAATGTGGGTATTTGTATTATTTGTGTTTAAAATAGGCAAGTATGAAAAAGTTACGGCCTTCAATCCAATGTACAAAACAACGAGCTGTGAAAAACTTCCTTAGCCTAATTCAAGCACCCATATGCTGACTAGTCAGCAAATGGGGCACGGTAGCGGTGTAGTCTGTTCGTATTAATCTTCAGACAAACTATACATTTACACAGCACTGCATAAGTACATCACTACATGTACACTCACACACGGAGTGTCTTTATCTCTTTCTCGCTCTTTTTCTCCCACACACACACACACACACACACATCCATACACACACACACACACACTCGCTCTCACACACACACCACACAGCCTACTGTTAAAATAAACTATTAAAAATTTTAAAATTGTGCGTAGACCTTTGAAATATTGCGGACGGCAACACAAAATATCGGCAGGATAATAGCCGCTTTGTTTAAACGTGAAGCCTTCCCTCGCTAGGTGCAATGCCTTCTGCCCTCATTCACACAGAGCCCATGCTACAGTAAGCAACCCATTCCTTTCTATGCACTGATGTAGCCTACTCTATCTTACAGCCTTACACAATACTCAGACTATGTGTGTGACCTTATTGCGGCAGCGCCTGTGTAACTACGGTGCGTAATGTGTCATACAAAAATTATATTCACCTTCCCGCCGCATTCCCACTTTTAAACATTTCTTCAGCCGACAGTATTGGCACTGATTTCGGTGGTGTTGGTCAATTGGACAGTTCCTATTGGCACGACATGTATACGTTAAGTTCCTCCGGACACTCCTCTTGAAGAAACTTTTGCATCCCTCGCAGGTGAACTGACCGTAGTGCTTGCCGCTCGATTTGTCGCCGCAAACAACACATTCTATATGCTGTTGACTCTGTCCAGAATTCTGACTCCCCTTCTCGCCAGCAGTCCCTGGTGTTGACGGGGGTCCTGGCTGACTGGGGGTCTGCGGAGTGTGCGGTGCTGCCGACGCCGCCTGCTGTTGCTCCCTCGCCGGCTGAGCTGCTGGATTGGGGCCGCTTGGAGGTCCTCCGGCCACGTCTTCCTGCGGATCTCGCCAGACGCTAACTACCATTGCCATATCTCGGGCCCGGAAAGTGCTATAAAGCGAAATGATCGCTGATATTTATAATGCGTTCAGAGGAAAAAAGATCTCAAACAAGGCAGTGCAAAGTCAAATCGCAGCACGCTATCGCATAGGTTGAAAAGGGAATAGAACACGATCAATACATTCAAAATAGCGGAGGTGATAGAATAGACACCCGATCAGGATATGCAAGTATCGGGAGGCCAGTTCCAAGGTATATTGCAGTCAGCCATCCAGGAACCCCAATCTTGAAGAAAAACCGAAGCAGACGTAACAAATTGCTGTTTGGTATAAAATAGCCACAAAGGAGACTGGAGCGATTCACATGGACGTGGAAATGAACAGAATCTTTCAAAAAGACACGCGATCCAAAGTGCAGCGAGAAATAAATTCCTCTCTCTTTGCTTCCTTGCTCCTTACTCCCGTCTTCGCTGTAGGAGGGGAGGAAAAAACTGGAGAGCAGAATTTTACATCTATATTCTTAAATAAACCTCATCGCGCCCAGCAAAGAACCGCGTCGCCGAAGTGCCCATGTAGTTTCACCTCTCCAGCAGGAATGGAGCGAACCAGTAGAGATAAAAAGAAAAAAACGACAACTTATAGAATATGCAAGAAGGAGAGACCCAAAAATGAATGCGTTTAAACGAGAGGACCAGCGGAGCAATGTTTCCGAAACGGGGATCTGCGCGAATGTCTGTATATAGTGAACTTTGACACTACTATTGAAACTGACACGTTTCTATGGAGATCGCTGCGCCTTATATGGTGCTCATGTCAAGGAGCCAAGAGAGGGGCTGCTGGCAACTGATAATCAAAGGCGACTGACTGGCCAGAGCCCTGCAATGAGGGGGGGAGAGAGAAAATGGGAGGCTAAGGTTAGCCAAGCCTCTTTCTCTCCATTGGTTAGAGTCCTCGTTCCTTGCTACCTACGACTGGGGGCTCTGACAAGCACAATTTACATTGAGCTCGCCCCGCGCTGCTATTTACTTTGAAACCTGATTAGTATGGGCCGTCTATTGTCACAAAAAGAGGAAGAAACCCTGGATAGAATAGCCGAAAAGAGGGGTAAATGCAGCGACAAGGCTTTGCGCACGTGAAATAAACAAACGTGCGGTGCAAAAGGGACTTGCTAGTCTATAATTCCCAAAAGTTTGAAATGGTTCTTGTTGGGCTGCTGTCTTAATTACGAATACGGATATATCACAATTATCGTGTATTGTCTTTTATTACACATAGCTTACATATGATTTTGTACACATTCTACGTGTATGTTGTACATTTTCGTTGATGGAAATTTTATTTAGTTGCAGTTACTGTGATAAATTACGAACATTGCGTGGAAAAATGATGCACGATAGACTGAACGGGTTGGAATAGGCAACGGTATTTGGCGATGCGATTCCATTGGCAGCAAATCTTAAAATTACATCGAACAATAACCACTAATACATCATTCTTTAGGTCTCACAGTCTCCCAGGTCACTAAATGGATGTCATATTATGTCTTAATAATGACGATGATTCAAAATCATGTGAAGTTGTTGAAAATTGAACGGGGATTCCGTCTTTTTGTATGTGGATACTGAAGCCTGCGCCTCTCAAACTCAAAAATGTCTGGATCGCGCTGCCATCTAGCGTACAGTACACAATTACAGCCACATATTAATGCACAGTCACATAGATCTTTCGTAAACCATATAAAGTTGATCAATAAGAAATAAACTACGAGCTATGTTTTTTCCCCACAGAACCCCCTGATGAAGACTTGAAAAGCAACAACTTTGCCTCGACTGAAATGGGGAAAATACTTCAAGGTAAATAACTTTAACAGGGGTTGTATAGACCTAAAGGCTGCCATTAACATTCTACATAAACAATGATTATGTAGGTTAAAATGGGAACATAAACAGACTGCTTATCCAACAAATCTAGACAAAGTAGCCTAGGTGCATGCCATTTTGAAACTGTTTAAACTCTAAGTAGGCTCGCCTATGTGTAGACAGGCAATATGCTGCAAACATACACGCCTAGTAGGTTATAATGTAAAGTAATAGTTGAAAGCCTACATATTAAGTAGTCTAATGTGTTAAACTATTATCCGTTATAATGAACCGTAAATATGCAAGTGCCCCCCTTGGAAAGTGCTTGGTAGGGATGGGTGTTTTTAAGTATTCAACTACAGAGCTCTCTCCCGTCCCTGTCTCGGACACTTCACTGCAACTCCCGCTCATGTCTCCAGCTCTTTGAAAAGGTGAAACGAATAAGATTAAATCGGACAAAGGAATTTCTGTAAGTGTATCATTAAGATTTAACTCCACAGATTGCAAAAAAAAGCACGGAGGAGAGAGAGAGAGAGTGAGGGAGAGAATGGACGGACAGCGAATGAGAGCAGAGAAGGCAATAGCACCAAAACGGCGAGAGAAAGAAGAAAGTGGACAGCAGTACATTTAAAAGATGAAGCAACGGCGGCGGCTATTACCAGTGACCGGATAGCTCTCTCCATGAATATGGCTAGAACCAGTAAGGCAAGTACATTTAATTCCTCACTCATATAGACAAATTACGCTAAATTGTTAGGGCATAAGCTACTAATGCCTTGCCTTAGCACAGGAAAATACAAACCAAACCATATGCAGCCGACCGTTATCTGTTTAAATGTCAGGGCGTAACTTTTAAACAAGGAAATTAGGTATATTTTCCACCTCATTGTACCTGATTTTGGAAACTATGTTTCCATTTCGAGACTGTAGACACCAATTCACACTGGCATCAATTATGTTGTTTCGGCAGTGGAAGCCTTTCCACGTCGTAAGCATGTCACCTGTGCAAGGCTATTTGTTGTTGGAACACATAATGTTAAGATCGATTGCAGCCTGTTCGTCTCGGCGATAGTGTCAACGGATTAAAGGGACAGTTATAGGGCCAAGCTGGTCAAGGAATCTATACTTTCCGACATGAGAACAGCCCTGAACAGATTTGAGCAAGATGAAATGTTAAGACAAGATTAATACTTAGCCTATAGTCTTAGCCTATAGTCTTAGCCTATAGCTACGCGTGAATAGTAAGATACATTGTCACACCGTTTGGAAGACGCTGTGCATTTATAATTAAATACCATTACAACAATTTATATTAATAGCCTACATAAATTTCAATGTTTAGGCCTACAACAAATACCAAATTGTTAGTGAGATCGAGTACATGCAATTTGATTAATATGAGGTCAGTAGGCTATTTAATGAAATTACTAGATGCAGACAAGATTGTTAAACTAAGGTAATGTCTAGGTTTAGTTTGTGGAATAGCATTACTTCAATAAAAATTCAATGATATATATAAGGTTAAAGATTTTGGAATGACATCATCAAAATATTTCTTGTTATTCTTTGAAAACAATTTTCTGTTCTTTTTATTGTTATAGGCTATCATCTGTGTATCTGTCATAGTAGCCTAACAACAATAAGGAAATATTAATTCAGAAGTTTCAAAGCATAACTATACCATCACTATCAGATAAAGTCAACCTGTAGGGCTAACCCAGATTAAGGCAGTGGACACACGGTATAAGACCAGTGCTTAAAAACGTGTTAATACTCAATCATACATTTTACAAACCATCTTCTCCTACTGTTTTATTCAAGTTTGGTGGAGACTAAATGAAAGAGAAAAGATTAGGAGAGCCTTGAATTAAGTAGAACACGTTTCTTTAAACTATCTTAATACAACCAATTTTTTAGATGAACTATGGTTCTACAATTATCATTAGTTGATGTATCATATTAGAATACCCCTCAATGTCTCCTGCGACAAAGTGGCTTTTAATATTGAAGAATATAGTTTATTTGCTCTTCACAGTACCATAGGTCTCTGTTGAAACACTGACTGTAAAAACAATTATTATATTTTTCCTCAACACTTCCAACCTGTAGTGCTGATCATCGGCTCCGAAGACATGCCTACGTCTGTCATTATGACAACCACATTTTCTAAGACAATGGCAAATTAAAATGAACTTTCAAAGCTGAAATAAAAATTGCAGAGGGAAATATTGTGCGCGATATTGTATCCTACTTTAAGTTTGAGCTGTGAGGCCTAAATTTACCAATGTAATGGAATCATTACACTGAGGTTAAGCTGTAGAACTACAATTTATAGATATGTTCAGATGCTAATTAGAACAGAGTGGATAGATTACTACGTTCTAAAAAGATCAGAACTCAATAGCTGAGATGAAGATTTGTGCCACAAATAAAATTGCCCAGTAAAGCTTGTTCACTGAGCAAACCGTTCAAAACTTTTTGGGTATTGAAACTCAAATAGCCTCCAAGTCTTCTTAAAAGCATATTTTAGGGATGCTGGCACGTACAGCGTCTCAATAAATGCCTCTAAAATAAAGGCAAAATCATTGGTACTGCTCCCATTTATGTGGATGACCCTGGTTCAAGCCCTACAACCCAAAAACATGCGTGTGTGTTGGGACTATGATGCGCGTGTCCGCAAGGGGCTTAGAGGGATGTTGCCATGTCGAAGCAGTACACTGAAACCGACCAGTATAGTGGACCCAAGTCCCTTCATCTCTATTGATAATGTATTTAAAACAGTGACGTGTAGACTTGCAAATTATCCGTTTAAGGCTACACAGCTGTTTATTTTCAGTGTAAGGTTGTCCAGTGTAAGCCTTCAGTGTACCTAAACTCAAAACTAAGCAAATGCGTCACAAAAAATACATTCCCATTTAAATGTCATAGAGAAAATAATGATTATAACCCCAATGTTTAACCCCAAGCTATGCATTTTAGGCCACTCATACGTGTGAGTTTGAGGTTTTGTAGCGAGCCCCTCCGCTTTGAGTAGTCGAGAGTTGAAAGGGAAGAGGAGGGGGCTTTTGTCCAATCTGATCCCTAACTATTCGGGGCCTCAGATTGGTGTGAAAGGGACTAGAAGGTCACTTGAAATCGCCTTTTATCCGCTGCCATTTTCTCTATGGATCAGCAACTTTCAATAGACATAATCTAATCGCTCTTAATGGAATGGCTATTGCTGAGAAATAGGGAAAATATATCAGCGATTTGCCACGTAAGGTTACTATAACAAGCAGCATGGAATCTCGAATGTATAGATCATTTGCTGTAACTGAAATAGACAACAGCGTTTCAGGTTCCATACTATAAGCAACCAAACGAAGAAACGAGAAAAACACATGTCCTTATAAAATCTAGATGAGTCCCGACTAGACTTGATGTTAAACAGTATAGGCCTACTGTAATGTAAGTTTGGGAATGCTATTTTTAGACCCACTACTGCATTTGAACAGAAGAGGCAGAAGACAGATAAATGACAGAAAATGCTAGACTCATTACAAATCATTTTTCCTTGGAGGCATATGCAGTAGAATTATCCAAATGTACATACAATACCTTGTTTTGATGCCTGTTTAAGGACGGTTTTGTGATTTCAGTTACAGACGTATTGAATGCAATAAATCGTATAAGCAATTGGGGACAAGGAGGCTGAACTTACGTTCACAATTAGTGGTTGGAGTTGGAGGGACTGTCAGTTTACGCTATGCGTAATGACTTTATTGCTCACAAAACCATCATCTCTTTAGAACATATGTGCTAATTACTTTGGATGGTCTCAGCAGAGAACGAGATCATAAATCCATTAGCACTCCAACTCTTGTGGTTGTAAAGTGTAAACACTATAATCTTGTAGTTCACCAAAAACCAAATTGCAAGCACTAGATACATCAAAGCTAAACATTTTCCGAGTTGTTAACACTTAAACCTGGGAAACTGACAATACTTTGACTTAATTTCTCTTCAAAGTTGAACTAGGACTGCAGCACAAGCAGTTGCGACTGCTCATGTAACTTGCAAAACAAAACTATAGGCTACTGTAGGATACACGTTGTTGCAAATAGAGCACCTTTACAAAAGAGACTACTCGGGGTCGTTAAATCGACATATTGATGAGACAAACTTAAACATATTAGTAGGTTCATCTTAATTGGAAAATAACTTTTCGAGTAACTTTGCGAAAAGTAGATTATGATTAGCCAACGCATAGGTTGCACATGTATAGTATCCATTAACCTAAAAACACGTGTATTTATATCTCACGTTGCTCATAAAAGTTTCAAGGAATTAAGGGCACGGGTACTAGAGAAACTGAAACACGTTGTTCAATTCTCTCAATATAAATCATAATGTTTTTTCTTAAATGAAGAGCGAGCCGTACACAGGGGTGCAAAAGGCATTTCACCCTCAAAGTAATTTATTTCGGGGAAACCAGGGGGCAAAGGTGGAATTCTTGAGAAATTCAACAAAGATAGAAGAGCTTTTAGAATTCTGCACGGGGATTACTTTTCATACTATCCTTCTATTATGTAGAAAATGTAGATGGTCAAATGACAGAACTGAGAACAAGTTTATCTTCTAAACATGTTCTACTTGAGAACCGCTAACAGTTTCAATGAATATTAAAACAATCTCGAAGAGGAGAGAGAGAAGCAAAGAGGTTGTATAAGAGGAGGAGACTCGCAGCTGGAGAAAGAGCCTCTCCATGTGTTCCTCTGTGTAAACCCGGGAGGGAAGGGGGGGGGGGGGGGGCACAAAAACGAGAGGAGCCTCGTTTCTAGTATAAACTTGCCCCATCACTGCGCACCTTTTGTAGTTAAATGAGTGGCATCACCTCAAGTCCATAATGGTTTTCTTAAACCAACACACAGCGGGCGCTTAATTAGAATTGTGTCTGGCTGAACCACCACCATGCTGTAACGGGGATTGACTGAGCATGTCCAGACAGGGTAACGATGTGTACATTACTAGAGCGAAAATCAAACGTTACACTCTGCAAACGCTTCAATTACGGCCAGTTGTTGTGGCGCACAAACACTTGTATTCTACATGTATCGTTGTTCAACATCGTTCAAATAAAAAAGTTTTGTTTGAACAGTATGTCATCACAGCATGTAGAGGAACCGTCTTATTAACAACATTGACATCGATCATGTATTTACACGTGTGCCTAACATATTTGCAAACAGGGGCACACGTCTAAAACCACGATAGGGCCTACATACTACAGATTTGAAAGGCCATCAGAATAATAATCAAGCTAATAGTAAAAATGCAGACAATAATATTTCACAAAACCAAAGACATGATAATGAAACAGCTGGTAATATGAATAATATTCATACAGGCCTAACAAACACTATTAATGTCTGTGCTTATATTATGCAATATATATCTGCACGTTAAATGTCTCTAAGAGTGTGTGTGTGTGTGTGTGTGTGGGTGTGTGTCCATGTACATGCCTGCGTCAAAAGTAACACACAATAAAGTAGTTAAGACGGTCTGCTCTGTCCACAGACCTGACAGATTGTGACCTTATCAGTTTGAAACACCTAAGATAAATTATTCATACTATTCTTTGATGTCCTTGCCCAAAGAAGGACCAACGAGTCAAAATAAGGTGTCATTTCAAATTCATGAAAATCAGATACAGTTCACTGCAATAGCTATCACTTGTTTCTTTGTCAGTGTACGTGAGAGTAAGGTTGTGTGTGTGTGTGTTTTACGGTAGGTCTGAGGGTTTGTGTGTGTGTGTGTGTGTGTGAGTGGGAGAGATTGTGAGAAAGAAAGAGAGACTGACAGAGAAATAGAATGTGTGCGTGTGTGTGTGAGATAGTGTGTTTCATGAAATAATGACCTAATTGTGTTTCCTAATAGGGGTTGCAGAGCACTGCAATACGATCATGTCTGGCATATTTGAATAATCCTGCTTTCAAAAGAACACAGAAACCTGCACTTGTCTCTACACTTCCACCGTATTGGAATGACAGATTGAAACTAGATATGTAACATAAACCTCACACTCAGTAAGGTGCAGCCTTATTTGTTTCCCCTTCTGATTCAGGTAACCAATCAGTGAGTAATTCGACTCACGGGGGGGGGGGGGGGGGGGGCAATATTAACATGGCATGCAAAGTGGCCCACCCACATTCCCCTCGTATCTCCTTTGCCTTGTTTTTAATGAATAACCCCACCTGTGCGATTGTTCAAAAAGCTGTTATCGAGCTCGCCGTCTGTCTTATGTGCTTTTTCTGTGTCGTTTTTTCCCTCACAGGAAGAGAGGAAGACCATGCCAAGTCTCCCGGGCAACAGGATCCGCTTCGCTGGAAACCGGAGCGGATCACCGCGTCACGGCGGCAGGATCCGCACAGCGCTGTGTCGTCACTTTACCTGATTGTTGCCGACGGCTAATGTCGAATCTCACAAGCGGCCTGATATCGTGTCCTACCGTGCTGGGATGGGGGTGTGGTTACCCTCCGCTGAAAACAGAACAAAATGTTGTAGTTTTGTTCATGTAGGCCCCTACGTGGTGTTTGATTGGGTGTAGGTGGAAAGGCGGAGTGCCGCTGGTACCTGTGGGTGCTGCTGTGTCTGCCGTGAGGGTGGGGGTTCTGACTTCCTGGTTCATCCTGCTGTCAGTCTCCCATCCCTGACCTCATCCACTCAGAAGTGTCCTGAGAGTTTAGGAAACAAACCCCGACATTAGGTGCTGTCGATCCGACGTCAGGTAAGTGCGTTTGTGATACAGAGAAAGTTGGCGGCAGAGTGTGTGTCATTGGCTTTCTCAGGAAATATCTGTTCTTGGGAGAGGGCTGTTTAAAAAGATGTTTGTGTGTGTGTGTGATGGCAACGTCCCTTTGCTTCGGGCCACCCAAACAGGCATTTCAGCTTGAGGTCAAGCCCTAACAAATGAGATGGCCGATTTCAAGAGCTTTACAGGAAACATTAGGCAACACGTTTCTCTCTTGTCCTACCCTGTTCTTCCTCCTCATCCCCGCCCTCCTCCTCACAATGTCACTCTCTTCAAAGGTCTTCAGAATGTACTCATCACACATAAACATGTTTCATCTTCTGAGGGAGGCTGCAGGAATCCCACAGAGTATGACACACAGAGGTGGACTTGAAGCTATCACTTTGACGTGCTGTTAAGGACCTCCTTTCTCTACGGAGCGCTAGATATTTGAGAAAGGGAAAAAAAAGACAAATCTTGGACTGAACTCTCAGGGTGTGCGCGTGGGAGGCTTCAGATCATGACAGCCAGGGTTTGAGATGAGACATGTTATAGTTCTGGGTTTTACCACAGCGTAGCATTTCCGGCAACATTTCTCACGGTACCTCCCCTTCTGGTATCCTGTCTGCTGAAATACCCCTCCATTAACCCCCCCCCCCCCTCCCCATCCTCCCCCCCCCTCCCCTATCCCCCCCCCCTCCCACACAGTTTTTCATCCGGCTCTCCATCCTCCCAGTCTCTCACCCTCCCTCCCCTTCTCTCTGGTTTTCTCCAGTGCTGCTCAGACAGAATACCAGCACCTGTGTCAGTGGGGGGTGAAAAGGGGCTATTGGTATTCCTCTCCGAGGGGCTGGTTACGGTAAGTGGCACCCCCCATTACGATGACACGGCAAGTAATGGGGCCTGCTCGCCCCGTGGTTCTGTATTTGTTATTCATTCTTACCCTCCGAATAATCCCCCTCCACACACACACACACACACACCAACCCCCCCCTACCACCACGACCCGAATCCCACCCCCTCACTACATTTTTTTAAAGAACAAATGCAGTCACCGTGGGTGAGTGTCACCAAAACGGTGGCAGACGCATGCCAGTACAGACTCAACTCTCAGGGGAGTGTAGCAAGGTGGCGGGCTCCACCAATCCTAATGTCATTGGCATTTCCTTATTGTCAAACGATACCGTATAATAAAGATCTGAATAAAATCATCCTGGTGTGTTGTGTATGCTTACTTTGATGCCTTTTCTAAACCCAATGTGCTTCCTTTGTCGTGTGGTGTCCCACTGTTTATGTAGGACAGAGCCGATTTCTCGATTTCTCTCGCTGATCTCTACCTAGCGACGGCCGCGTGACTCGATCACGTGCGCGGATTCTCAGGCCTCGGATTGGCCGCGTCGAGGCGCAGCAGTATGGTTTGCGGGGCTGCTGAGCGGGAGAGGAGCTCTAACCTTTTGTATGCCGGTCGGCTGGGGTGCCTCAGCGTGGTTCAAGACTGCCAAGATGGTGGGCCGGACGGGTGTGGGGGTGTCGGGAGGGAGGGGGGGGGGGGCTAAGGGCGGTGTCCGCAGTGCTGTGGGTGCCGACACCTGGCCCTTTCACCAGGCAGGGGCGAGGGCCCTGGGAATCTGCAGTGCAACAGAGACACGTCATCACTGGAACAATGCAACAGAACGCGTTGGAATTGGAACAATGCAACGCCACATGGTGAGGTTGTGCTAGATGGAACGGGAATGGGGGGGGGGGGGGCTGCGTTTTCAATGGCCACCCCCACTGCGGCGCTCTCTCTCTCTCTTTCCCTCCCTCCCTCTCTTTCCCTCCCTCTCTGTCTGTCTCTCTCTCCCTCTCCCACTATCTCTCTCTCTCTCTCTTCCTTCTCTCCTCTCCTCCATTACCAAAGGGTAGCCTGTGTGTCCACTCCGTGAATAAATGAGCCAGATCGTCTGTCAGCCTCGCTATCAGGTAGGGCTCAAACAGCAGAGGGGTGTCAGGTGAGAGACGGCAGCGTGTGTCCCCGCTGCGGCTGTGCACTCCCTCCTCTCGTGTGTGTGTGTGTGTGTGTGAGCGTCGCCCTGTCTCTCCGTACACCGGCGCGGGTGTTAACGGGAGGGCTCCGAGCCACACCGCTCCCCCGCCGCTGCCCCGGTGCCGCCGTTTTCCTGGTTGTCTGCCCCCTGTCCCCCCCGGGGGGCCGTAGCCACCCCCCACCCCCCAGCCCCCCTTCCTTCTTCCCCTTACTGCCCCCGCCCCTCCCAGGCCCTCGCTCTCCCTGATTCGGTGTGTAAAAGCGCCCCCTGAATGATGGATTACTGTGTCACCGCAGCCTGCGAAGGATTAATTTGTTTCATTGATTTCTCTTTAGGCAGAATGCCAGCGTCTGCCTCTTCCCACCTTTTCCCTCAGACTTCCAGCCGTAATAGACGGTAATGGCCTAAGACAAATCAACCCGTTTCTTGTAAAAATAGCACCAAATAACACTCACCCAGCCCCCCCCCCCCCCTGCTCCTGCACTCCACTCGTCACAAGCGTGTTTCTGGGAGAGAGGGACCACTCGATTTCTCCATTTGCCATCAGCCCTTCCGGCTCCCTGAGACTCCCTCTCTCCCTCTCTCCCTCCCTCTCTCCCTCTCTCCCTGAGACTCCCTCTCTCCCTCTCTCCCTCTCTCCCTGAGACTCCCTCTCTCCCTCTCTCCCTGAGACTCCCTCTCTCCCTCTCTCCCTGAGAGTCTCTCTCTCTCTCCCTCTCTCCCTGAGAGTCTCTCTCTCTCTCCCTCTCTCCCTGAGAGTCTCTCTCTCTCTCCCTCTCTCCAGCCCCAGCAGCAGAAACCTGGGGGAGACCATCCAGGCTCTGTCTAATAAAGCCATAAGTCTCTAATACTTACAGCTCCCTCACACGCCTCACAATGGCAGGGTAACGAGGGCCGGGCTCAGTCTGGGAGGGCAGGGGGAGGAGAGAGGGCCCATTCAGCCGCAAATGGAGGCCTTTAACCACCGTCCTCCGCACACCTGCGGGAAGCGCCGCCCCCGTTAAGCAGCCTGATCTATGGGCGGCCTCGCTTCGCCCGCTCGCAGTCAGCTGACAGTCAGTCAGCCGCGGAGTGCGGTTCCGACGCCGGCGGAGTGCGCGTACAGGTGTGATGCGGTGTTAACATGCATGGGCACACCTGCTCGGCGATGTGGAGAAGGTGTCATGCTGTGAACTCGCAATGCGGGCTGTAAACTGATCAGCCAGCACCTCGGCGTCTCTGCCAATCATCTACCATTAGACCGGCGAAAACCTCAGCGGGTGATAGTAGGGCTCTGACAGGGCATCTTTAGCGCAGGACCACCTATTCAACACCACCCAACAGAGCCTCCACCACAGAATTGTATTCTGCCGGGTGATGAGAGAGAGAGTGAGGGGCAGGGGGTGATAAAGGGGGCGGGGGGGAGGTGATGAGAGGGGGGGGGGGGTAGAGGGTGGGTTAGGCCCTCCCCTACCGTTTTAATGGCCACATCTGCAGGGAAATCTCCTCAGCTCCTTGCAATCAATTTAACATTGTTTACAAAGCCAGCGGCCGCTGTGTTGCTCGGGGACCGGCGGGACGGCTCGTCCTCAAGTAGATCCCCGCGTTCTGAACAGCCCTCTCCAGGGGAAACGCCCCAAATGCCTCAAACCCCCCCCCCCCCCCACGCGTCCGACACGTACAAACCCTTCAGCTGGGATGCTCTCAAAGGATTAGGTAATCTCGCCGTGATACCATCTCTCTCCCTCTCCCCATCTCACTCACCTGACTATGGGTTTGTGTGTTTGGCCCTCCCTCTCTCCGTTTCTCCCCTCCGGTCTCTCTCTCTCTCTTCGTCTCTGAGGCTGTCCTGTTCAAGTGCCTGTTCCACTCTGGGCACATCGATCCTCAGGGGTCCTTAAAGTCCTAAGTGCCTCCAGAAAAGGTTAGTTGGCAGGTAATTGTCCAGCTGTGGTTGGGCTTATCTTAATTGCGGGTGCTTCGGCGTAAGCTACACTTCCTGTGATGAAGAGGCTTACGCGGAGAGGAGGGAGGAGATAGGAGGAGCGGGAGAGATGAAGAGAGGGGTAGGTATCATGGGAGTGTGTTTACTGGGTCAGGAGGTGACACAATTGTGTTGTACTCTGACAGTTCACTTTGATAGAAGAAGGGACAGCAGGGGATATAGTCATTCCATGTTCTATTTGGATGATTTCCACACCAAAAAACATGTACAAACATATCAAATAGTTTAAATAGAGTATATCTATCTAGCTCTATCGATATGCTATAAATGGTTTCTATCTATAAAAAAAAGGCTGAAATAAATCTTACTGACATCCCACATCGATTTGACAAAAGTGTAAAAAGCAATGTTGGTGTCAGCAATCCTGGCCCTTTAACAGTGATCAAACCTCGCACATGAGTGTACATCCATCCAATGTAAATCTCCGCCTCTATTAGCCATCTGATCATATGTGGGGTCGATGAGAGCCTGGAGGGGGGCAGAGCCTGGCTTGCCCTAGTCAAAGGTCATGACTGGCCAATAAAATATTTTCAGAGAGCCATCAATAACTCTGACATGGGGGTTAATACTGTATGGCATGGTGGAGGGAGGGTGGGGGTAGCCCGTGGTCACGCTGAGCACAATGGATGACCAAAAGGGCAAAAGGTTAGTGGACAGACTCCGGGCCCTTGCCCCGCCATCGGCGCATATGTGCGTTTGATAGCGGCCACTGCAATTATAAAGGTATACTTCAGACAGGTCAAACGGGGGAGGGCAAAGAGCAGAACCTTTCAAGCGCAGGCCGGAGTCAAAGGTTATGGCGGCTGTAAGAGGCTGTGGAGCGTCGCCTGGATGCAGTAATGGAGTCAGATGGGGGGGGGGGGGGAGAGGAGGGCGGGGGCCGACGAGGAACAAACAGCGCGTTCCCGCCACGTGACGTCCGGTCCTTTATCCAGAGCAGGTTTAGAATGTGACCGTCGCCTCGAGATGACGATCGTCCTCGCCACTTCAGCCGCCATTTGCCTTACAGTATATGTGTGTGTCTCTGGGTGTGTGTGTGTAAGAGCGTGTGTGTGTGTGTTTTTGTCTGAAGAACCCCTCAGCCCTTGCGGCTATTAAAAATGAATGTCCAAGGTCAGTGGAGGTCAGGCCATGCATTTAGCTGGAGTGACCAATGCCAAATGTAAAGGTCAAAGTGGAATTGCCTGAGCCAAAGCCATACGACGAGACTCGGGCGCATTTATGCATCCCATTGGCAGTGATTTATGGCCAGAGATAAGCGTGGGGATGGGAAGAAAACACTCCCTTTCTCCTGTCCCGTCAGCCTCTGTAAATACCCTACTTACTCATATCAATCACAGTGTCACACTGAATCGCCGCGGCGCGCTTCCTGTACCGATTAGAACCCGCCTTTGTCTCTCTCTGCCTTCGCGTGCTCGCCAGGAGAAAGACACTGCTCCTATTGTTGAAGTTTTTCGGGCTTTAGCATTCTCACAAGCAGGAATTGTGATATGACTGTATCTCCTGCCAGCAGTATTGCTTAGTTCCTATGCATGACCGTATAGCTTATACAGCTTGTTTTATTTTGTTGCATAATGTCCAAGCATAATTATTTGCATCCCTAACTGGAAATGACATGCATATGCCTGTGTTAGGTGTTAAGGTTTATCGCCGAGTTGATGTAGGACTTCACCTGACACTGTGCCTTAGGACAACTATAGTTGTCCTAATCTCAGAACTCTGCCAAAGTAAGGAGTCAATGGTTTTACTTGGCCAGTGATTCCGAAGGAAAAGGAACCAGATCCTATGTTGCTTTCATCAAATACCTAGACACTTACACGGAGATTAGGATACAGAGGACTCTGAGCTTGTAAAACAATTCACGACTGATTAAAATCAAGCTCTTTCCTTCAGCCTCCCACTCCCAAAGTATTCATCTGAGCCGTGGCCAATTCGGGCTATCCCTCTTCCTGTCAGGCTGCTCTGGGGGCAGCTATGCCTGGGGCAGTTCCGAACTCCACACCCAGGCTTCAAGGATTTTGTAGGCCTCTTGGACATGAGAATACTCCCCACATCCCTCTATGTTGAATGGGAAAACCAGACTGCTACCATGGCCTTTTGGATCAGCCCCTATGCGACTGAGAACTCAGCCAGAAAGAAAGAGGAAAAAAATAAAACCCTTTTGAACCGAGCGCCAAAACGGAAACACGGTCCAGCGAACCACATTTTAACCTGGGCTGTAAAGGTCTATTTTCTTTTCCTCCAATAGTAATAAATGGAGTTTTTCGCTTTAATTCCCATGATATGTTTTTTCCATGGCGTGATCAAAGGGTGATAATTCGCTACACTGTAGACACTGTGTATTAATAAGAACTGTTATTTTCTCCGCCGTCTTTTGAGCTCCATTATCACTACGACTCAGAGAGAGTTCAACAGATCTCATCCCATCATCGGAAGATCCCACTGCAACCACAGTGGCCATCAAGAAACAGGAACCACATGGACACATCCAATGTTCTTTCTGGAGTTACCTCTCAGTCAGTGTGTGTGTGTGTGTGTGTGTGTGTGGGGGGGGGGGGGGGGTGTACCTCTCTGTCCAACTTAACTAATGGACTGTGGCAGATGAAATTGTGGAATATCTACAATGGATGTATGGCTCAAACAGCACGGTGCTCATGATGAAATAATGCTCGGTGCCGTTGCTGATGTTGAAATCAATGTCCCCCCCCTCCCCCCCACCCATCACCCTCCCCCCGACCCATCACCCACCCATCTCTCCTTCACCAGCTCCAGCCAGCTCCAGAGGCTCCAGTGGCTGTCCCCGCTCTCCGTCTGTCCCATTCATCCTCTTCCTCGTTTCACCATGGGGCATTGGAGCGGCATCAGCCTCCATTACCGCCATGCAGATCCTCCCTGTGCTGACATCACAAATCACCATGAGACGGGCCCGTGCCTTCATAAACATTGTCATATATACAGCCCAGCACGTTCGAGGAGGCCGGGTGGGGAAATCCCCCCCGCTTGTCATCTCTGTGTGACGGGTCTGTGGCACAGACAGGCTCCAGATAAGGATATATCATTCCATCTTTAGCGGTTTTTAAGTGTAGTGTAGTGCTACCCTGCCATACACTCCCACCGGAATAGGTCTGTGTGTGTGTGTGTGTGGGAGGGAGGGAGAGCGATTGTATAAGTTACTAAAGACTCCCAAAGCAGTTGAAACACCTAAACGGCCTACTTGTGTTAGGAGTTGGGAGATGTACGTGGTAATTTATCAGTTCAACAGAGCTTTACAGTAAAATATTATTCCATCAATAGGCGGGATCGATAATGCCAGTTGGACGCAGTTTAATTATTACAAAGGTCCATATCAATAAACCTGTCACGCCTGAACTCCTAGCCCAGACTCCTGGGCGGTGAGCCACACAGATTTGTATATTTATCTTCTGTTTGATTTCCTGTTCAAGGGGTCAAATCACACCATTGTATAGCAGGACCTCTGAACTTACTGACTGACAGAGATATTAAAGATTTCTGTCAAGTAAACTACATCTACGGCCCCAGGTAAGCGAAGTTGTGTGGTATCTACTGCTAACACAGGGAAATACAAACCGTACAGTAGAATCCATGATATTTCCGAACATAACTAAGTTGTACAGCACAATCAATTGGTAACTGAAGTTGTACAACTAAAAACCCACGTTAGCGGGAGCAACGTTGCAACATTGAACGACTTACAAATCTTAAGTGTGCAAATAAATAAATAAGTACAAAAATAAGCCTGTGAGTCTGTTGTTGATCTGAAGCAGCTAGACTGGAAATAAACCTGGAGACAGAACACGAGTGTAACAGTTCACCTTCTCCTTCTCCCCAGCTAGACACTGTACTCACGGAAAGGCATCTGTGTTTGGTGCGGCAGGAGGGATGTGAAGACGCTCTTCCTCCACCTCCACGGTGCAGAGGTTATAAATGATGGAGAGGGGGAACGTGTTGTCCCTCACTGAAGTGCGGATCGTTTGTCACGGGCCGTGGCAATCCGGCAAGGTAAGAAATTGTCCACAGAGCTTTGTATTACACTCGCAGTGCTGTGAAAAGGCAGTTCGAGACACGCACGCACGCGCGCGCACAGACGCACACACACAAAACCACGCACGCACGCGCGCACACAGGGAGGCAGACCCAATGAGGCAGTTTATATCGGGATTTTGTTTCACAGCCACGGCCTCCTGGGAAAAAGAGGTCTGCCAATAACACTTAAGAGACAGAGCAGGAAAAAAGTAAGCACTTTTATTACAGCTCATCACTCATGTAATTTCTGGCAGCATTTGTGATTACAGATCAAGTGATTGACTAACTAGACATTCTGCCAGTGAGTTATGAACAGGGCCCTACTAGCCCCAGCGCTGGCAGATTCCACACGTCACCCATAACTCATCCTCCGTCTGGGTGTTAAATCACGGAGGCCGGAACGCCGTGGCCGGAAGAGTTAAATAATAACTTCACCTTTTATTGTAAATCTGTCAGAAATTAAACCCGCGCAGGCGCACTGGCACGGTGCTGGGTGGGTGGGGATCGATAGCTGGGCTCTGATAGGGCTATTGATGAGAGAGGAAGAGATGGGGGGGGGGGAGGTGGTGGGTGGGTGGGGGTGTATCAGGGCTGGGGGGGGGGGGAGTGAGAACACAATCTATGTTGTGAAATTGACAGGCCTCACCTCGAATCAATTGACCCCGGAGCTGGAGAAAACTGGAATTGTGGGGCACACTGACACACAAAACAAACATCCGTAGAGGATTGGGGTCATCAGTAGTTTCCAGAAAATGCCTGTAGTGGGGAGACCTCTGACAGAAAGGATTGCAGTTGTACTGCTCCACAAATGCTTGTCTACAGTGTTGTCACAGTGGGTGTGAGGGAGGGAGGGGAGGGGAGGGGAGGACTCAAACCCTCAAGTTCCCAAAAGCCCGGGTTGTCTTTGGGGGGGGACCATGTCTGTTTTCTCTGAGAAGCCAGGTCGTTTTGCATTATCCCTGCATCAAATCAATTCCTCACACTCAGACGAGCACAGTCGCGGACACATGGGACTGATCGAACCAGAGAGCTCTGCAAACACTTCACCGTGAAATGTCTTACAAGAGGTCCATATCTGCGAGGGCAGCCACACATGCATTTCAAAACATGGGGACTGTGGCGGACTCGGGCTTCTTTTTTGAGAACAACACCAATATCTTTGGTGTCCAGTTTTCTGCCAACACCCTGGACTGTTGAAGGGTCAGCGTTGAGATGCGAGCCCCTCCGGAAGATTCCACACATGGCCGCCGCATCCATTCCAGAGAGTCTAGAATCTTCTCCGGGGGTCAGAGGTCAGTGTTTGTGGTCGAGAGGCGGGTCCCCGTTGGGGGTCGGGGCTGGGAGTCTGGAGGACAGGAGGGGATCGGCTGACAAGGACACCTCCTTCCAGGCCGTGCCGGAGGAGTAGACAGCCCGCCTGTTGAGCTTCTGGTGCGGGGGGCTGGGTCTGGACCCAGCCCAGGAGGGAGGCCCAGCCATGGGAAGGGCATTGGCCCGAGTCTCTGTCTGGGTCTGGAACTGGGGAGGATGACAGGGGAGGGTCCCGTGCATGTTGAGCTGTTGCAGAGCCCGTGCTTGGGGCCTGAGACTCGGGTTGAGGCCGAGGCTGGGGTTAAGGTCGAGGCTGGGGTTGATGCTGGGGTTGAGGCTGGGGTTGAGGCTGAGGCTGTTGCTGCGGGGTCTGGTGGGCTGGGTCTCACTGCTGGGGTGACTGTGGAAGCTCCGTAGAGGTCTGGACCTCCAATCGTTAGAACTCCACTAATGAATACAATAGATTCAAGCCAAAGAGCGCTCAGTTCAAGCACCTAGACAAACTATTATCAGTCAACACAGATTTAACCGTCAATTTATAGGTATTTTTCATCACACTTGAAATGGTGTTTGTGTAACCAGGACGACAGTGCGTACCTGTCCATCTCTCTGTCCCGGCCTGTGGTGGACCAGCAGGTGTCCAGGGTGTATCTGGGGCAGGGACCCAGTGCTGGGGGGCCGAGGCGGTGGTGGGTCTGTCTGGAACGGCCGCAGACAGATGAAGACCGGCCCTCCTCTCCTCCTTCCCCTCCTCCCCTCCCCAGATCCCACGGCCCCTCCAGCCTCCCTCTCATCCCTCTCTCCCGGTTTGATTGATGAGCGGCCATTTCCTGTCCCGTCCAACGCAGTCGGGGCCCTCGCCGCGGCAACCGCTGGATCATGTAACGGTCCATCTCCCTCGCTGTCTCCTATCCTCTTCCCCTCCCTCTTTCCTCCTCCCATTCCCTCCTTCCTCTCCCCCCCCCCGTCTCCCTCCCGCTCTCCCTCTCTAGCTCCCACCCTCCCATCCTGTCTCTCGGCCTCATTCTCTCCTCTCTCTCCTTCCTTCCCCTCTTCATTTCCTCCACTCTCCCTCCCTTCTCCGTCCCCTCGCTCCCTCCCTCTCTCCCCTGGGGAGGCTGGATTCCCCAGGCCTGCAGGAGCTAGGTCCGGGGCCCCAGAGCACCGAGGGCCAGCCGGGGGCCAGGTTTGGGGACGGACCCCAGCGAGGCTCACAGGTGGCTGGGCTTGGCCGCCAACACACACCTGGGGGAGGGCAGGCGAGAGGGTTAGATGGATTGGAACTTGTCATGTCGCCATTTTGAATATGTAGAAAGAGTGACGGGATTAGGTCACACCATGGTGAAATGAGGGAGAAAGAAATCCAGATGTATTTCTTTAAATAAAGCTCTCTCTATACACTTGACACTTAAGTCATGCTTTGTGTACACAACTCTATAGCTCTGCTTTTCCCCCTCTCTCTCACTGCCTAGCTGAGGTGGTGGGGGATTCGCCCTGACACAATAAGGTTACCTTCATGAGCACTTACGGTATAATTCTAATTGGCTTTATTAAGGGGCTTAAATCTAATACCAGCTCTGTGCACTGCCTCAGGCTGTGTGTCTGTGTGTGCGTGTGAATGCAGTTGCGAGTGACTCAACACAATCTCCCCAAGCATGTACTCTGTGTAATAAGGTAATGAACCTGACCGTCCAGACAAACACAAGGGCTTGTCTGACAGGCTCGCTGCTGCCTTTTGCCTGCCCTGGTCGAGGAGTTCAAGCAGGATCAATACAGCGGCACTATCGGCTCTGTCGGAAGGCAAGGCTGATGAGGAGCGTCGGAAGGGAAACCGCAGGAAGCCGCGCGGCAACATTTGACCCCGTTTAAAAACTTGATACCAATTAAGTGGGATTTTCAGTGTAAATAATTCAGGAGAGCTCTCCCATACGCGCGCGCACAGAGACACTGGAGAACAGACGTGCACCATGCACACGCACAGACGAATACACAGACACACACACACGTGCACAGACACACACACACACTCTCGGCCTTATTGAACAGACTGCTTAATGAAGCCTTCCTTCCAGAAAGTAGAGCAGCCATGCACCCATTGGCCCATTTCTGCTTTCGAGTAGGTTTGCAATCACTCTGCCCTTTTATTTGTTTATTCATTCCCCCTCCCTATCTTTGACATGATTAAAATCACGGCCTTAAAATCAGTTGGCCGAAGATGTGTGTATCAGAATGCGGAGACTGTCTTGAAGCACGTTTGTAGTCAAAACGAGAAAAGGTCTGTACACATGTTATGAAAAGTACATAAGAGTGTCTGCACGTGTGTGTTTGTGTGTGACAGACCGAGAGAAAGAGAGAGAAAGAGAGAGCGAGAGAGAGAAGGTAAAGTAAATCCAGTGACATGTCAGAGGAGAGAGCACTCAGGTGAGAGGATTATACAAAGAGCCTGAGCCTAAACGACAGTAAACACGGAGATGGAGAGGCGTGGGAGGCGTGTGTGCGTGCGGTGCGAATGTGTGCTGTGTGTGTGTGCGCGCGCGCGCAGAGTGAAAGAAGCATAACTTGCGTTCTGTCTCGCAGTCTACACGAGGCGGGTATGTGCTCGACAGACAAGTTCGAGGGGTGAAAAGGTTGCGTGTAAAGAGATAGACAAATGCATGCATGTGTTATTGGGTCAGGCATGTTTTAAGGATGCAAAGTGAGTGAGAGAGAGAGAGAGAGAGAGAGAGAGAGAGAGAGAGAGAGAGAGAGAGAGAGAGAGAGAGAGAGAGAGAGAGAGAGAGAGAGAGAGAGAGAGAGAGAGAGAGAGAGAGAGAGTGAGCGAGCATGTACGGGAATGAGTGAATAAGTGAGCGAGCGACTCGGAGAAGCAAGCTCGGGTTGGAGAGGGCGGACCAGGGGATAACTTACTTGCTCGCTATTTTCCTTCGCCCTGCCCGTCATCAGCGGGGGAGAGCAGCCGAGCTCTTTGAAGCGCGCTCCAGTTTCTCCGAGTTCACATTCCACGTTCCCCTCTCGGCTCCCTGCAACACCAGCACACGCACTCCTCAACATTTCTGCCCGCCATTCCGCCCGCCATTCCCGACCCATCTCCTCCCCCCACCAAGCGGTCGGGCCTTCCTCTCCTCTCTCTCTCTCTCTCTCTCTCTCTCTCTCTCTCTCTCTCTCTCTCTCTCTCTCTCTCTCTCTCTCTCTCTCTCTCTCTCTCTCTCTCTCTCTCTCTCTCTCTCTCTCTCTCTCTCTCTCTCTCTCTCTCTCTCTCACCTCTCTCTCTCTCTCTCTCTCTCTCTCTCTCTCCCTCTCTCTCCTGCCCTCGAGTCTGTAGCACATGGGCCCGGGCCTTTCAATTGCACTCCGACGAAAAGGTGAGTGGAATATCGTGTTTGTTGTCGTCGGTTGGCGTGGGTTAAACACCACCACGTAAGCAAGCGGACGGGGGCAGGACCTTCTCTCCGTGTGCGCAGGTTGTCGGGTGCAGCGCGTGACGCAGCAGCTGATGTCAGGTCAGCCGTGGGTTCCAGCCACACCGCCGGGGCGAGGCAGAGACGACCCGGGAAGGGGGCCCGAGGCCAGGGGCCGCTGGCCCCGTCTCTCACCTGGGGCTCGGCAAATCTTAACACGGGGGGGTCTGGGGGTTACAGCCTGACCCCGTTTCCTCCCTCTGTGACCCCTCCCCCTACCCTCTCCACCTCGACCCCCCGCTCCCCTTCTCCGCCACCAGAAGGATCTGGAAGGATATTGGGGGGCACAGCGAGGGCTGCGCGCCAGGGCACACAGACACTATAAGCAAAGATTAAAGGTTTTTCTTTTTAATCAGTCATTTGGCAGCGATGTTAGCATTTCACCCCCGCCGCTGCTGAGGATCAATTTATAATGCCGCTGTGCGGAGAGAGACGCCGTCTGATTGGCAAGAAGAGACGCTTTTTACAAAGGATCTATTTACGAATACGACAGTCGAAATGTGACGTCTCTTAAAGGAATTCTGGATGAGCTCCACTCCTTGTCACAAGCCACAACCTCTCAAGGCCCCTGGTCTCTTCTGTGTGTGTGTGTGTGTGTGTGAGGGCACGTCAGGATAAGAAACGAATCCGTCTCTCCTCCGTGTCTTGCGTTGGGTTGACTGTTGCCGTGTTCGTCTGCCAACAGCCAAAGGAAGTGGGTCAGGTCAACTCTTGAGCTAGCGTGCTACGCGCACCCTAACACCGTGTGCATTCGCTGCTAGCATCCTTAGACGCTAACGATACATCGACATTTTCATAGTCAACCTGTATTTTGTCCTCCCTATTCCCCCGCCGTGCGAACACAAGACGCGAAACAGCGGAGATAGCCAGTGTGTTCCTCTCCAGGGTGAGCTCAGGCTGAGTGGGTCTGACTGAATGGGCCCTCTGCATCCTTCAAAGTGGAGGTGACTGAACCCTTCATCCCTGAGTGGGCACCCGGGGTGAACACCTGGACCCCCTCACCCCCTCCTCCCTCCCTCCCTCCCTCCCTCACACACACACACACACACACACACACACAGACATCCACTCACCCTCTGCACACCCCATTGATCCCATGATTGACCCTGCACGCGGAGAATCGATGGGGTGGGGTGGGTGGGGGCAGGGATGGCCGAGGTATCGAACGCAAGGTCTCCTTCACGCACAACAACAGGCGGCGGGGGCCCACGCTAAACCGCACATAATCACCCAGGACCATCGCGCTTCGTTGTGTTCGCAGGAGGAGGGCCGAGGGTGGACACACTGCAGGCAGTCAGACGCCCACACACACACACACACACACACACACACACACACACACACACGCCACTTACACACACCCACACTTACACACCCACACTTACACACCCACACTTACATATTCACGCATGGCCGATTTCGAAGCTGTGAAGCCCAACCTGAGGTCGAAGCCACACAGCCCAAAAGAGAAGCTTAGAGAGCTTCGATTCTATCCGTCTCGCGGACCGGCGTGGTGGAGAGCGGCTCGGCGCGCAGGGTTATCTGGAGACAGCAGACCCACCTTCCCCCCTCCTCCCCAACCTCACCACACCACTAATAAAAATGAACAACAGACCGGGCGGAGGTGTGTGTTTGTGTGCGCTTGCGTGAAAGGGTGTGTGTATGTGTGAGGGGTGTGTGTGGGGGGGGGGGGGGGGGGGGTTGGGGAGTTGATGCTGTCTCCAATTTGCCAGGTGTTCCAGACGGTTGTGGGAGCAGGGTGACAGAGCTGCTGCCTGATAAACAGAGAAGCCCTACTTCGATTTTCCATCCACTCCCATTTGGAAACACATGGCTCTTCCTTCAGGTCCGGGCTCTGGGGGGGTGGGGGGGTGGCGGAGGAGTGTTTGCGTGTGCGGGTGAGTGTGGTGTGTGTGTGTGTGTGTGGGTGTGTGCAGTGGTGTTTGTGGTAGAGGGGATGAGGAGGAGGAAGAGGAAGGCCCACAAAGACCAAGTGCTTCGCCATCTAACCTGACCGAGCAGCACTCACCCTGAGATTAAGACCGGAAAAATCCGGTAGACAGCGTGCAGGGAGAGAGGGAGAGAGGGAGAGAGGGAGGGAGGGAGAGGGAGAGAGGGAGGGAGGGAGAGAGGGAGAGAGGGAGGGAAGGAGAGAGGGAGAGAGGGAGGGAGGGAGGGAGGGAGGGAGGGAGGGAGGGAGAGAGGGAGGGAGGGAGGGAAGGAGGGAAGGAGGGAGGGAGGGAGGGAGGGAGGGAGGGAGGAGGATGAGAAGACGGAGAGAGCAGAGCGGTTTGCTTTTTTTAAGCCCACACCTTTACACCTCTGAGAACCTGACATCGTTTGAAAGATTTCAAACCAGCTGTGGAGTTCAAACCAACGTGTTGGCGAGGGCGAAGCTAGTTGGGGGAGCAAATAATCTCTCTCTCTCTCTCTCTATCTCTCTGTCTCAGTGAGGGAGCTGTGCCAGGTAAAAGTATTCCCCTCCTGCATCCTCTTATCTTGATCTCCTCCCTCCCTCCCTATCCCCCCCCCCCCCCCCCCAGTCCCCATCAGCTTATAAATAAGGTGCATCGTTCCGCCTTTCACCCAACTGCACCGCCCCCAACCCCCACTCCTAGCAGAGTGGGGGTTGGGCCGGGGAGAGGTGGGGTTGCTGAACTCCCCCCCCCCCCCGACCCCCCCTAAAGAGTTAAGGAGCTCAGGTTTAAACCCCCCCCCCCCCCTCTGCCTTCTCTAATGCCGGCATAAGAGGACAACTGTGGGCGCTAAGCGCCGCTGATCAAACATCCACGGCGGCGTGACGCGCTCGTCTGACGACGGCCGGGGCTAATGGGATTGGAAGCCCCCAGGTGAGCGAGGGGGACACCTCTAATCAGGATGATTAGCCGACGGCTAACCAACACTTACATCTATACCTCTGGATGACTGACTGGGTGTCTTGCTCGCGGGCTACAAGCAGGAATACGGGCGACGGGATTTCGGGAGTGGGGCATGAGGCAGGGTGCTGTGGAGGCCGAATATCATGAGGAGGGAACACACACACAGTGTCTCATTCTCTAACGCACACTGTGTCTCTCACACGCACAGAGACAGAGAGAGGGAGGAGAGATGGAAGTAGGGGAGAGGGGAGGCGTGAGCGAGAGGCCTTTATAAACTCATCACTTAAAAAGAAAAACAATTACCAGCGACCAGGCTCATCACTGACTAAGCAGAAGTCATCCAGCGTGCAAAACACACAGTGTAATTACCCCACATCAAACTGCCGGGTCCTACTGTGCATTAATGATGCCACACTCTGGGGAGAATAACTAACGCAGTGAGTGGAGGAAAGCTGGGGGTGGGGGGCGGGGGGGGGGGTGGGGGGGGTGACAGCACAAGAGAGAGCGGGAAAGAGAGGGAAAGATTGAGACGAAAGAGAGGGCGGGGGGGTAAAAACACAGAGAGATAAGGAGAAACAGAGAGAGAGAGAGAGAGAGAGAGAGAGAGAGAGAGAGAGAGAGAGAGAGAGAGAGAGAGAGAGAGAGAGAGAGAGAGAGAGAGAGAGATATGGGTGGCGAGTGTATGTGTGTGTGTGTGTGTGTGTGGGGTGGGGGGGACCAACCTGGAGCTGCAGTTGTGAGAGCCATCATGTGCCAGGAACCACAGGCCACCTCGCACACCTCCCGCCCCCCCAGGGAGAGAGGCTGGGGGGTCCAGACCCTCGGAGAGGCCGCAGCCCTGTCCTGGGACGCGGGTGGGACTCGACCCCAGACGAACAGCTCTCCGTCTGCTGGGTCACACAGGATCACACATCAACTGCATATAGATATGGTTGGTTTCAATGAAGAGCAATAGCAATGAAACAGAGTGGTTTTGCAGACAGACTTGATTGGTCCTTTGTATTTTTGTGTGTGTCTTGTGCGTAAAATCAATAAAGCTCTGTCCATTCCACACCGCTAAGCTGTCCACACAGAGGCCAGGTCCCAGGTCCGGTTTCTCAGGTTACTGTTTAGACGGGGCTGTGTTTGGACAACAGGCTAACTGCCGTCCTGCTAGAATAACACAGCTAAGTGCCAGAGATGCTAGCGGACAGGAAACCGTTCCTCACTACATCTCCCAGATTAGCTGGCTGCTGAACCGTAGTTCATTGCTGATTTCCTTTCAACTAAAAAAGACACACGGAGGCTAATTAAAACCAGTTTGAGGGGAGCTGTCAATTACTGTCTGTCAGAGAAGCTAATTCGGAACAGAGACTTCCCACTCGCTATCCTTTTCAGTAGAGCCAACTGAAAGATGTTATATATCGTATTTGAACACACACACGCAAATACACACGCGTTTGTGTGTTTACAAATGTATATAAAGATGTACAAAGATCCATACGCACAAATACAGTCGTATACACACACAAACACACGCTACTGTTGCCTGCCTATTTAAACCTGCCACTAATAAATTTATATTTACTGCCTGCATTGAGGGACATTTAAATGATGGCGCACAATAAACCTGGCACACACATTTCCAAAGCTCTTTCAGGGGATGTTAAAGCAATATAGTAAGCAATTTTCCAAAGTGGATTACAAATTTCACATCCAGGTTTTATTGCACATTACGATAACTTAACCACATCTAAATGTTCCGCATAAATGGGAAATATGTGCTGCTTAATATGCAATTTTTCATTTTTCAAGAAGCGCTTTACAAACCCTGCCAAGAGAAGGAGCCTTGCTGGTTTGTGTGGTGGGGGGGAGTCAATAATCTTTATGAGGTTGATTTTAATTACAAGGAGATAACTGAGTATCCACCTCACGATGGGCTTCCATCAATCTCCATCCGGCATCAATCTACGCCTAGCCCCTCAGAGAGAGAGACAGACACACACACACACACACACACACACACACCTATACACACTTAGACACCCTCTCACCATGATTGATCAATCCGTAATGGATGATTTCATCCATTCATTCCATGTGAGATAATACTAACAACCTTGCCAGGAAAAGCTAAGGGCACAAGCAAGGGAGTCAAGTTTGTCTCTGTGCAAGCCGGGGGAATACAAACTCTCTCTTGCCTTATTTAAAGAAAGAAAAGGTGCACACACATACTGACAGACACACACACACACAGTCACACTCAGGCAAATCTGGCAAAAGAAGGTTAAGCCTGATGTTTTCTCAGAGAACGGTCTTCTGCAAAAAGGTCAGATCAATCATGTGCTAAGCATGCCTCATAAGCAATCCATAAAAGCCTTGTTTTAAATAATAACATTTTATAGATCACCTAAAGACATAACTGGAGCAGACGGAGAAACAACTCGGCAAAACGCGCCGCGAATTCAAACTCAATATGTCGACTGCGGTTCGTTTAATGAACCGGTGGCCTTTCAGCTGCAAAACGACAGAACAAATCCCGCCGTTCCCCCCCCATCCCGCCGCGCAGCCATGGGAAACCAGCACCGGAGCAGGAAGTGTATCCAGGTCTGAAATGAGCCTGTGATGACTGGCAGTTTGCAGAGGTATGCTTCTGCTCCGAGCCCCCGTCAGTGGATCCAGCAGGAGCGCAGTTCGCCGGAGTGACGAGCTGGAATAGCAGAACCAAGACAGAGAGCGTCTGGAGACACTTCACCGACTCCGAACACAACCCAGATGAGAGACACATTTGATTTAACAACTTCCCAAGGCCAGAGGGGGAAAACGAGCCGCTACAAACACGGAGGGCCTTTTTTTTGTGTGTGTTTTATGTTTTGGATGTCGTTCACGGTGTCTGAGGTTTCGGTTAAACTCGCTGAATTCGGGATCTGGAAAACATCTACCACACTTACTGCAGACTTGGACAAGGACATATTGTTGTAGCTGTGGGATGGACGGTTTCATGTACTGTTGACAAGCATACAGATACCGGAAGAGAGAGAGCGAGGCTGTGCTCAATCGACACCCTGTCCACAAAGACGGGGTCAAGTATGAGCTTGTTTGAGCGTGTACGAGATGCGAGTGGCCCTCGCTTGCTGATAGAATCGCGGTCACGGTTGGGTTTTAGGGTGGTGCTCACCTGCGAGGGCTGCGCTGTAGCTGTCTCCAGTATCTATCCGTGTGACTTTCTTCAAGGCGGAGGGGTTCACCAGGAGAGGGCTGGAGGCATGGGTGATACCCTCCCCGTGTCCTAGTTGCCCCTGGAATGACACGCATGCACTTAATAAACGTAATAAAGGCGCACACGCGCCGGAAAACACACGCACAGCACGTCACTATTAATTGGACTGGAGGGACGAAGAAATCTCGTCTTTGTAGCTCACTGAGATTTCACACCAGCCCGTTTGAAAGCTCGGCCTGCTATTGGCCGAGGAGCCTTTCTGTCACCCGGAACACAGTCCCTCCCCTCAGAGCAGGTGAGAAAAAACATGGCCGACAAACTAGTCAGAGAGGACCCATCCATTACCTCCTCTGTTCCCCTCAGGAAGACACATAAGCACGTCTCTTAAAACTCCATTTCAAACATGTCTGCTATTTTCCAAACCACAATATACAGCATGACAGAAACAGCTGGCAACATGCCTGGCTTCGTGATCGTCAAGAGGGGAGACATATAAATTTCCCCCGACCAGACAAAAGACAACGTTTTCGTTCCCCATAACAATCACAGACGAGGCTTAAGGCTTGAACGTGTCATCATTAGGGGTCGTGGGGCGTCGACGCGCAGCCACATCGATCTTGGATCCGTCTGACGGAACAGAATCCGTTCCTCTCCCCCGCTCCGCGTCCGACTCTGACAGTGTTTGAGCAAACAGAAGGCTCAGTTTGACTCCTCTGCCTCAGCCTGCTGTCTGCTGCTCCACCCTCTGTTCCCGGGCCCCCAGCAGAGATGAACCCAGACTCCATAGTGTGTGCTCCTGTGCACACGGGCATGGCCTGGCATATGTCGGGGAGTGTGTGAGAGGGTGAGTCTGCAACGGATGTATAAGGGTGTGTGTGTGTGTGTGTTGATGCAGTCAACTGGAGCTCAAAGTGTGCAAATCTGTGTGTGTAAGGTGGGTGTGATGTGTGTGTGTCTGTGTGTGGATATGCACACGTGTGTGTCGGCATGTGTTCGCCCCAGCTGTGTGTGTGTGTGCGTGCGCGCGTTTGCTTAAAAAAGCAAGTGAGAGAGCGAGAGCGAGAGAAAGAGAAAGCTGTCAGGTGTTGTACCACTCTGTGCCAGATGCATCTGGAACCATCTGTTCCCGAGTCTCAGTAGGGGGTAGGAATGACTTCAGCGCTGCACCTCAGACAGACCCCATGCACTGAAACCCCCGACACAAACCGGTTGGGCCTAGCCAAGCGGAACGAGACACAAGGTGCTGGGGGTGGAGGGGTATAGACGGAGAGAGAGAGACAAAAGTGTACGTGTGGGATACTGACGAAAGCGCAAGCAGCGGTTTAAGATCGACGGCGAACAGCAACCTCGATGCCTCAGCCCTGAAAACAGCTTAGACCAGCATTGAACCTCACCGTACGCTCTCATTCGACGCAGGAGACAAAGGAACATACTAATGACCTCCCAGCGACAATATGATTAGTGAAGCGTGGAATCAATTAATGTTGCTGATGAATCAATAGGTGCCTCTCAGCATATATGTCCTGCAGTTAATTAATAAACAAAGAGGACATTAGAAGGAGCATCTGACTGTGTCTGCAGCTGTCAGCTTCCAGGCTCTGATTGGACAACCTCAGCAGGACGGGATGTGAGGCGCACAAAACCGGCCCTTCACACCCCATCTCCACACACACACACACACAAAACACACACATTCACTGTAAGGAGACACCTGTTGAACCTCCGTATCAATACAGCTCATTTTTCTCCATTGCCCGGGACCCGGGTGATGTTATGGGGGATTTGGCCGGAGCCCAGGGTTCGATGAGGCTTCATCGGTGTTGGAGCTCGGCCCAGTGTATCCAGCAGCCTGGCATTACTGATCCTGCCCGCTCAGTTCCCCTGCTCATTAGCCACGGGATTGCAATCGACAGGCAAAGGGCTCTATTGATTTAGGGAAGATATCATACAAATACATAAACAGACAGATAGCCCTCTCAGGGCTTCTGGGATTCTGCACACACATGACCACCAAGGTACAAACATACAAGGAATACCATGTTTACGTATGTTTGTGTGCATGGCCCTTCTGCAAGGTAGAGCAGATTCTTTTTTTCCCTTCTAAAGGGTTATTTCAGGGTAAATAAGTGTGTTTGTGCGTGTGTGCGTCTGTGCGTGTGTGTCAGGGTCAGTGAAAGACTCGCTGTCCAAAGGCTATGTTGATGACCATGAGAGATAGCAGAGACTGTGTGTGTGTGTGCGTGTGTTTGTGTGTGTGTGTTCAGCCCCCACTAACCAAGCATTTCCAGTCATTTCAGCTGTAAGCAGATTAGGGCTTGTGCCAAGGTCTCCAGTCAGTCAGACGGTATGAGATGACTGGCCACATGTGACCCTGCCAAGGCCCTTCTGGCCCCTGACTGACCACAGATATGATTCTCTCTACAAGGCTATTAAAAGATTGTGTCATGCAGTAACAGGGGAGAAAAGTCTGATGGACTGATTTCATTACACAAGGATTCCAAGTTAATATCGATGCTATCCTCTGGCTATTGCTACTGGTTGATCACAGACCAGACAACGTTCTGGACTATCTTGGAGGGCTAACTGGATAGGAAGTCACTGCTGGTGTCATGGCAGTGACCTGTGATAAAGACAGAATAGGCCGTCCTGTTTACATTCCTCTGTGCTTGATTCATTAGCATATCCCCTGTGGGACTAATCCCATATTAAATCTAGCAGGAGTTACCAGCGCTCTGACATCATTCAAATTCCTTCTCACCTCAATCATGTGATACGGCCCCGGCCGTCCCTCTTTCTTTGAGAATCGAAACAAAAAACAATACGATTTCTATCTGTAATGCTATTACCAGCTGTAATAGGTTTACAGCCCGTCTGGTTTGCCTTGGAATGGCAGTGGCGGATTTGATTAGGTTTAAGACCTTTTTTTTGCTTTTTCTGCTTTCCCTGTTGCAACTGATACCAAGTGTTTGGTAACCCGCGGGAGAAGACCTGCAGCTGAGGATGAGACTTTCACACGCATCTTCCAACTGCCCAAACACAGTGTTATCTTTCAGGCTGGAACCTTTTCGTATTTTCTGTGCGTCGATGGGGCCGGTGTTGGTGTGGCACCGCGTGGCTGATTACGGGGGGTGGGGGGGAGTCTTAATCGGGTGGCGCGGGCGCTCCCTGGGTCCCGGGGGGGGGGCGGCGCTCGGCAACTTCCTGTCAGACTGCACTGAGAAACAATCAATCATGGGAGCCGCTCCGAGATAGAGAGAGAGAGAGAGAGAGAGAGAGAGAGAGAGAGAGAGAGAGAGAGAGAGAGAGAGAGAGAGAGAGAGAGAGAGAGAGAGAGAGAGAGAGAGAGAGAGACGGAGAGTATAGAGGAGTTAGGAGGGGGAGTGTGAGAGAGATGAGCGAGAGAGAGAGAGAGAGAGAGAGATGGAGAGTATAGAGTTAGGAGAGGGGAGGGGGAGAGAGAGATGACAGAGAGAGAGCCATAGACAGAAAGAGAGCACAGAAGAGTGAGGATAGCTCAGGGGGAGAGACAGATCAGTAGAGGCAAGAGGGAGAAGCAGAAGAGGCCCGATAGGGGTAGGAGTAGAGAGAGAGAGAAAGAGAGAGAGAGAGGCAGAGACAGGACGTCAGGTGAACCCAATCACTCTCGTTAGCCATCTGAGGAGCTGAGAATATGAAGTGGAGGCCGAGGTCACGTCAAAAGGCTTAACATGTGATACCTGACGCTGGTTCCTCTCTCTCTCCCCTTGACCTGCTCGTGTCTTATCAGTCTCCTGGCAAAGCCCGGGCGTCTCTGTCACATTGTAAAAGGGATATGTTTTCTCTTTTTCTTTCTCTGGGGTTTCAACCACCTTTGAGATCCAGTGAAGGGGAGAACGTGAGAGAGAGAGAGAGAGAGAGAGAGAGAGAGAGAGAGAGAGAGAGAGAGAGAGAGAGAGAGAGGAGAGAGAGAGAGAGAGAGAGAGAGAGAGAGAGAGAGAGAGGAAGAGGGGGGGATTGAGATGGATCTCTCGTAAAACTCCAGGGGCTCTCTCTGAGGGCCGCGGAACGACGCTGCTCTTTAAAGGAAGCGCTGAAGGAAAAGGCCAGAACACGCGGCAACGACAGGTGGGTTTCCTTATCTAACGGAGGGGAGGAAAGACAGGACATGGTCAGCATAAGCACCACACACACACATACACACACACACACATACAAATGCACACACACACGAGAGAGGATATCCTGCTCTGTGGAGC
>NC_085045.1:5042447-5064904 GCF_963692335.1 Osmerus eperlanus | reverse complement strand
CATTCGGAGACTGAGGGGTCAGAGGGCAAGAGGATGTAGGGTGCTGAAGTCTGTTTCATCTGCTTCATTCATGGTACTACATTGTTAGACAAGGCTTCACTCAGAGCCTTGAGAAAGAGAGAGTTGGAAAGCCTGCGAGAAAAAGAGGAGACCAAAACTGAAAGTGGAAAGCAAAAGATCTTAAGGTGTTTCGATTGGTACGAGCTGCCAGCTACTTACGCCGTTGTTTCATATGTCACAGGGCTGTTTGGGTGGTCGTTTTCGAAAAGGAATCCCTCCAAATTAGCTATCGCTAATAATTTTCTATGAGTGCATGTGAGGGTGTTTACAGGGTCTGTATGTGTCTATGGAGCCACCTGTTAGGTCTGGTGGTGGTCCTGTACTAGGACAGACTTGTGGACATGCCGTACTGCCATGCCAGGGGTTTCGCAGGGTCAGCTATTTCACACCCCTCCTGGAGAATGAGAACAGCAGAGCACAGACACCCAGCACACTGAACACACCTGGTAACACACTTGAAAAAACTGCAGTAATTTACGCTTTGTTTTGTTCTAAAACCTTATATGGGAATTTCTTGAGTGTGTGAATGTAATATTGATTGAATACTAATGCTTGCGGAGACACCATGTGTCTATTTTGTTATTAAAATGTCAATTGGTTCAAATTCTTTTGCCATTTTGAGTATTTTTCTTTTTATATCACGTCAGGAACTGATATCGTGAAGTACATACACCAAACCTGGTTTCCATCCAACCTCAAACAGATGTAAAAGCAAAGTGCTGTACACAAAATCCACTTCATACCTCGATCCACATTTGAAAAGGTTCTACAACAATCCTGCTCGCACTGGAAAGCGCAAATGTTAGACAAACGACGCAGAAACGAGGGAATGTCTTCAATAGTCCATAGTCTGACCTCCAAGGATGACAGTGAAATAGCTAGCCTACTTGACAAATGCCATCATGTGAAAGGTACGTTTCAACTCCTTCCCCGGCTCTGGCTATGCTCTGACAGGATTTGGTTTCACACACTTCGCAAGGTCAGGAAAGCAACAATCAAAAGGATTGGAGTCCTTGTGGGATCAGGCTTTCCACGGTTGGCTTTTGGTCACACACGTTCGCATGCTTACACAAACATAATGAAATTGCTCGCACACACACACACACACAGTTACTAGAAGGCACTGGGTTTGGATTCTCTGACACACGCTTTCTTCTTCTCAAATACACACACACACACACACACACCTGCAGTGACTGGCATTGGGGGTCAAACACAACACATAAACCACAGGCGGCCCCTTGATGCATATTCTCTCTTCTTGACACAGAGAATTTTCATAAGCCGCAGTAGTCAGCCGTCTACCGCATTCTCGGGGGTGGGGGGGGAAGTGACTCCATGTTAATATGGTCGTCACCGTAGCAGTGTGTGTGTGTGTGTGTCATCGGAGTGTGTTTGAAGGTGAGAATATGGCAAGCGTTTCTATTAAGACAACATGTGGGGAAATCCCTCCTAGACAAGGGGGGGCAGACAGGAATGTTTCCTATTTAGTGAAGACCTATTCATTTACATTCTGTCTATAAGTTTCCATCTGGTGTATGTGTGTATGTGTATGTGTGTGTGTGTGTGTGTGCGTGTGCGTGCCCCTATCAATAACAGCGCAAAGAAGAACCGTACTGTGTACCTACAAATAGACGTGCAAAGTGGCTCAATCCCCGCTGAATGTTTGTCCAGGGAGGTGGATTACGGGCAGAGCGGGCATCTCCGTGCCAGCCCACAGGGCCTGATACCGCCCTAAGCCTGGCGTTTCCTGCCCTGGGAGAGCCTTAATTAAGAGGGTATTGGGCGGCATGGGAGGCTCCCAAATCCTCCAGACCTTTACTGGGGCTTTTGTTGAGACAGGAGGAGAGCCGGAGAGGGATCACAGCGAGGGGGCTTCTGTCCTGCACTGTCACGCACATGCACACGCAGGCACGCCAACATATGCAGGCACGCCAACATATGCAGGCACGCATATCGTGTTGGCAGACACTCGGGGCACACTTTCGTACGCGGACGCATGCAAAGACACGTATGCACACACACCTAAACAACCGTTTTAAACACCCCCCCCCACACACACACACACACCCTGCCATTCTTCGCAGACTTTCCCACCCTCCCACTCCTTTCAAACGCAACAACGCACAGCGACACGGACGCGCGCACACACTGGGCACCCCTGCTGTGAAGCAGGAGGGACTGCCACGCCCCTGGGTCCTCTTTGAGGCTGGCCTCCACCTCTTACCCGGCCGTTAAGGCACAATGACCCTTACGGGGGCGGCACAGTGGAGAGCACTGGAGACCAGAGGCCTCGATCCACCCAGTCCGGTAAACAAGCCAGTCAAGCCCCCACCGTCTCCCTGTCCCCGCCCCCGTGCTTAGAGGGCCCCGCCCCGCCCGGGAGGGGGGGTGCTTTGTGAACAAGGTGGCCGCTGTCAGGAGGCTCTTGAACACCCACTTGAGAACGAGGGGAGAGAAATGGAACCTCTCTGGGCCTCTAAAAGCCCCCCCCCCCCCAGTGCTCCACCTCAGTCAGATAACAGATACAGCCACCAGATACTCCCATGTCCTGGCAAGCAGGCAGGCAGGGAAGGGGGGTGGGGGTGCGGTTGAGAAAAAAGGCCCAAGAGAGGGGCCCGATGTTGGGGGTAGAGACCCCCCCCCCCCCGTGACCCCGTCAGAAGGATCACACCCCGGTGGTGGTGTTCGTGTCTGGGCGGGCAGAGCGATGTCGACTCCTCGTAGCCGCGGTTGAAACGTCGACGGCAGGTAGAGAGGAGGAGAGATTAAGGGAGAGAGAGAGAGAGAGAGAGCACAAAGACCATCTCAATCAGCGGCCCACTCTGTTTTTCATCGGCCTCCTTTTGTGTGGCTGTCATGCGGGCTGGGAGCCGTGTTGTGGAGGGGCCTGGGGGTGGGAGGGGGGTGGTGGAGGCGTAAGGTAATCTTTTAAGTGGGAGACTTTAACTCTCTCAGAGGGTAAACACAAGAGCGGTCGAGGAGGGCATGGTCGCTGGTTATGTTACTGAACCACAGGAGTGCCCCGGGGCACTGCGCGGGCTTGTTGGGAAGCAGTCTGTGTGTGTGTGTGTGTGTTAGGGGGGAGAAAGTACCGCCATTTTGTGTCACAGCAGGCTGGAGCAGGTGATTCTTTTACCAAGGCGGATCAGTTCAGCAAATCTGAATTATCGCTGATTGCCTTCCAATTCAATTATGGAGCGCAGGATGGGCATTTTATGGAATGTGTATGTGAGTGAGTGTGTGTGTGTGAGTGTGTGTGAGTGTGTGTGTGAGAGTGGGGGGGGGGGGGGTTAGTATCCGGGATAGGGGCGCAACGCTGACCTCACAGCTGACGGTCAGTGAAGCAGGACAGGACAACACAATAACAGCCTTGTTAACGAGGACACGCATACCTCCCACCTGTTACCCAGAAACCACACACACACACGCACACACACACACACACACCTCAGGAAAGGGGTTGGAGCTTGTCAGCGGGCTCATCCCTGGGACGCCTCATTTGAGGGCCTCCTCCCTTCATTTAGCCCTGCCACCATTTATCTCTCAAGCTGTCAGAGAGGCGCTCGCTTTTAGGACCACTTCCTGTCTGTACAAGGTGATAGGGCCCCTCGCAAGCCCTGTTTGGTCTGGAGAAACTCGGGCTGGCTGACTGGCTCACCGGCTACAAAGGACCCCACCATTCCTGCTTTAAACATAATATCTATTATCATCTGTCCTCATACCGTTACTGCACTTCCAGTCTAGAGTCATCTCTGATGCATTTAAATGACCCGGTTGTTTATGAGCACTGTCATCGGGAGCTACGGAGGTGGGGCGACGTGAATTAAAGAAGGATAGAAAGAGGAGAGAGGGAACAGTGGACGGGGAAAACGAGGGAGAGAGGGAAACAAGAGGACGGGGTGGAGGGGGGGGGGGGGGGCGGGCGAGCCAAAACAAATTCCCGAAGCCAGCCCCGCTCTCCCGAGTGTGAAAATCTCTATAAACCCACCACCTTCAATGACGGCCAACCATGAAAAGATGAGAAAGAGAGGAGGTGTGGAGCGAGAGAAAGAGAGAGGCTGTGCAGAGCAGGGCCAATGAAGCGGTCTCTCAATTCACTTTCAAATTTCCTCCACAGTCCCCTGCACACTGTTAATTACCGGCCGGGCATTCCCCCCAGCACGGGCGGCTTTTCACACATAACAAGGCCCGACCCAGACCCACCGCTGGAGTATGCCTGCAGCCCAGGGATCAAGACCAATTATGGCCCTAGCAGGCCCTATTTCTGTGTAGCCAGGGGGAGAGGGGGGAGAGGGGGGAGAGGGGGGAGGGGGGGGGGAGGGGGACAAAGAGGGAGGGTTGGGGCAGCATCTTTTATTTTTCTCTCCTTTCACCCTCCTGCATAACACCAGTAAATCCATCTGTCTTCCTGACCTGTTTCATCTCTGCTGTTTTCCCCTCTGTCCAGTCGCTGTAGATCTCCGCTTAGGCATCTCTGGGTTTCCAGAAAAGAAATATCACTGACAAAGCACTTGGACTGTGTTTGATGAGAGTCCAAACGGACAGAGGCATGCACAGGCTCCCTGCGCACACATGCACGCACACACCCATAAGCACCCGTCACCATGCACACACACACACGCACACACCCTCACTATGCACACACACACACGCGCACACACACACATACACCCTCACCATGCACACACACACACGCACACACCCTCACTATGCACACACACACACGCGCACACACACCACATACACCCTCACCATGCACACACACATGCACACACACACATGCACACACACACACACATGCACACCACACACACACCCTCACCATGTACACACACATGCATGCACGCACACACACACACCCCCACCCTCACCATGCACACACAGGCACACACACAAGAGGTGTTTAGAGTGCTGGAGGCCCCTCCAGACAGCTGATGGTGTTCAAGTGATGCACAGAGGTATTTAACAGGAGGGCTTTCCAAACAGTCATGCTGGGCTGTAGATCCCCCCCCCCCCTCCCCCAACACACACACACACACACACACACACAGCACTAACCCAGGGTCAACAACAGCAGAGAGCTGAGGGCCAATGGGTGGGGGAGAGTGAGGTGTGTGTGTTGGGGGGTGATGATAGAGAGAGGGTTAGGGGGTCAGGACCCAGCGCACTGTTCAAAGCGGTCACTTCTCAGAGAATTTGCCTGCACATACACACACACACACCTTAGCCGATGCACACATGAAAAGGCACACACACCATAATCAGAATGTTACTCACACACACACACACACAGAGGGCTTTAGGAGTCCTCAGTATCCCTACTGAATCTGCAGCAGTGCTGATGAAAGTTCATAAAGGCGGCTATGTAAATAAAACAAATGAAAAGCCGGCGGAGGAGAGGAGAGGAAGGCTCTGGGGGATCGATTGTTTGTGAAGGGGGCTGCTGCATTAACTTCACCACAGAGCTGCCTGCTGACCTGACAGAGGTGTCTTCCGGCACCTTCTCTGGTGCCTGGAAAAACAAGGCTGCCGCTGTCTGCCAGCCTGCTGACTGGAAGGAGCGAGGAGCAGGAAAGGGGAGGTGCGAAACACACAACACAGAGAAAAGATGGGACCCCTCTCAGACGCCACACACTCACCAAAAACAGGGAGAGAGAGAGAGAGACAGAGAGAGAGAGACGTGCGCATACACACACCACATTACAGCTCTAATCAAGAGGATTTTCCCACATGAGGCCGGTAAATGACACCAAGGTAAAAGGTCGCGGGCAGGGCGATGTGCGTTCACGTGGTGAGACACGGTCGAGGGAAGGCGGCGGGTGGTAATGAACAGGTTCAGGGCTAATGGACCCGTGGGTGACCTGCCGGTAAACGTCTAAACAACCAGGTCCTCTTTCCACCTCTCACTCTCTATAAACGCTCGGTACAAAAGACGCAGGCCTCACTTCAGTACACAAACAAAAAGTACACAAACACACAGATAGAGCTCGCTGAATGGAGGCTAATTGTGTTTTGCCAGTGTTCATTTGTAAGGCTGTGAAATCACTACGGTGTTTCTCAGGTCACTGAAAGATCAGCTGTAGAGAAATGCTTAAGGCAAATGCAACACTACAACACAAAACGCAGTGAGACGTTTAACTTCCTATTTAATTGAAAACATTTGTATAAGGGATAATTCGCGTAATCTCAGATTGCCTGCATTTATTCATGAAAGAAAAGACCTATTTGACAGTGGATATCGTGGTAACTTGTCAAAGGTGAAACACATTACAATATTAACTGAAAATGTATATGAACTCGCTTGGCGATGTAAAACCTCCCTCTGCGCCATGTCATTACCATACAAGGGTATCAACAGCAACATTATTTATATATTGAGGGGATTACAAGTCCCTCCCTCATGACTTTCAGCGAATTTGTGTGCCTAACAACGAGTTAAGAATAGGGCGAATGTTTTCTGTAGCCATGGGTCTTTTGCGTCTAAGGTTACCACAGGCGTAACTCAATCAGTCATGTGCAAGTGGCTGCTGAAAGGCCTGACACTTTCTGCTTTATGACTGTATATTAGTATAGGGGCCAAAATAAGGAGTGGGACATGATCTTCTCCATGAGCGAATCCTATTAGTGTGTTCAAGAACCTTGGGGTTTAAGTACGGTTGAAAAACACCGGCAGATTCTGAGAGCTATTACACGAGAAGGGGTAGTGTGGGGGGGGGGGGGGGGGGGGGGGGGGGGGGGGGAGAAAGAAAAAAGTGAAGCGTTCCCATTGGCTGGTGGGGCTTCATTTACAGGTCTGTCCTCGTGTCTGTTCCGCTCAGTGTCGGTGTGTCGTGCGGTGGGGGTGGGGGGGGGGGAGGGGGGGGTCGCAGCGACGGTCTAGCTAGCGGGGTGAACGGCGGAGGGGGGCGATCGAAGCGGGCGTCAGGGCCGACGGAAACAATCCTCCGGTCTTCCTCCGCCGACGTGAGCCTTCCCATGGCGGCCCGTTTAGCATAAACAGATGAGCTAATCTGGGTTCGGGAGAACACACCTGCCTCATTCCGCTAAATAAATAAGCCCTGGACCCCCTCCTCACCTATCCCCCCCCTCCCCATCCTCCCCATTCCCCTGCTGCTTCACTGGCCCCCATTTATTTCTCCTTCTCCCCATCAACCGGAGAGATGGGGCGAGGGAGCAAGGGAGAGAAGAAGGGGGGAAAGATAGAAAAGGTTCATATCATCGGTGGGCCAAAGGTGACTCGCCTGGGGAGAGAACGGGAATGAAATTCTCCCAGTCCCATTTTACCAGCCATTCAAACCACATTACTCTGGAGAAGGGAAACTTATAAAGCCCCCCCCTCGCACTTGAACACATTTCTGTGTGTTTACTGCGAGGCAGAGAGGGCCTGCTGTTGAGACGCCTCAGTAATAGATTCCCAATTTAGGCTCTTTCTCTCACGCCGCCCTCCCTCCCCTCCCACCCTCCCTCCCTCCCTCTCCATCTCCCCTTCTCTTCTTCATCCACCCCTTCCTCCCTCTCCCCCTCTCAGGTCCCGGCCCTGCTCTCTGGGCTGGGTAACCCCGCCGGCCAAGAAAAACAGGATAACTGTTTGTTTGTGTCTGGCCCTTTGTAGACAGCACCGACTGTTTAGCCGGGGCAGACTTGATGGAGTTGATGATATGGCTGTCATCTTCATAACTGCATGGTTGTGTGTGAGGCACACACTGCACATGTCATTTTCTACCCGCACCTCTCAATGCCAGGGCTAACTCTACAGAAGGCTAATAGTGGAGAACACATGAGGCTCCAACAAGCAACCGCAGGTATTTCGGCAAAGTTCTTGAAGTCAAAGTCTCATTTTAAGCATTTCTATATTCGTCACATCCTTAAGGCATGATGATGGCACCTCAAATTAATGTCAAAAACTGGGTGATGACATTCCTGCAAGGTTAGGTTTTCCCCAGTCCTTAACAGTGACCATGTGACAGAACACAGAAACTACATGTTTAGACTAGGTTGATCTATTCGATTAGTCGAAGCTCAAGTGCGCCATCTTTTTTATTGACACAGATAAGTTTGAGTAAAAGTGAACTAATTACGGAATTATTCTTCAATTACATGAGCCTGCTCACAGGCTATGATTAACCTCTGGACCTCTCCTATTTTAACAACTGAACGGTCATTGGATATCATATCAACTACTTTTAATTAGGTTACTATGTTACCTTTTGCTAGCACGTCATTGGCTGCTTGGAGATAAAAGCATACCATAAATCATTTTTATGGCTATGCATTCCCGTCTGTGCTAATTTCATATAATTCAATTCAAGGTGGAGCGACATGCTAGCTATGATGGAAGACGAGCATGTTCAGCTCAGGCCATCCTCATCCTGTCTCCTTCTACAACATGTTCCCCGTCCCTCCTCTTTGTCATGTGTCGTCAAACAAGACTTCAGTCTCCCTCCTTCCCCTCCAAGTGGACGTTTGCAAGGCTATTGCTGTTAATGAGAACATGTGCTTCATTTATTTGCCTGGAAATATGATGGTACAAAAATGACCCAGTGATTTCAGGTCAAATACCGGTAATTAAATACAATGAAATACCACGTAATCCCCTTGTACATGTACATCTCCTTGTCGTTTCAATTCACCGAAGAAACTTCTGAGGTAGGTGTTGTGTTGGACAGTCATTTAAACACCCTGTATCAATACAACGCCTAACATGTCTGGGGTCTTGAATTGGATCAGGGTGACCTGTCATCCTCCGGCATTTGAACGCTTCTACAGTTGAGGATCACACAGGATTCTCTGGTGGCTCTCGTGTTTCCATGTCCCCAGACACGCAATGCAGCGGGGCTCCGTTTCCAACATCGCCAGGCCTCAATCCGAATCAGCTCAATCCGGAGAACACAGACTAGACACGGAGTTTACGGAGATAAACACGGGCCTTCGAATCTAAACTCCGGTGGAGTGGGTAAACATCTCAGAGGCCTGTCACATGCTGTAGGAGACAGGCCGGCGTCGGCGCAGGGGAAACGCGTTTGGAAGCCAGGCGTTTAGACCGCACCTCAGGCGAGCCATCAGAAAGAGGCCCCGGGCCAGCGTACAGTACACAGGCACGATAGGAGCTGGCAGGTGAGACCTGGCCTCGAGTCAGATCACACAGCACAGCTGGGGCTAACACTTCACACACACCCAACACACACACACACACCCGCGCCGACATGCACCACACACACACACACACGCTTCAGCAATGCTCAGGTGGTATGATGACACAGACATAAATGTGACTTGCCACTGAGGAACAAAGAGTGAATTCATCCGACGACCACTCCGACTGCATGGAAGGGGAAGTGTGTTCTCACACACACACACGTTTGTGATTCATTAATTAAAGTTGAGGTTCTTATACAATACATGACTGTATTAGACTGTGGCATGCAAATAATGATTTTCTCTTACTAGTTCCTGGTTGCTTAACTTGAGATCAATGCTTACCATGGAATATTATGACAAGGTTGCGTCATACCTTACACAACCTCAGAGTCCACTAGTAAAACCTTTCCTGTAACGCCCCCTAAAAGCATACCTCCCAGTTATGCCTTCCCCCCACTCCCTAATTTCTACACAGAGGGAACAGGAGTGGCCTATATCCCGCCTTTTCTTTGCGACCATTTTAATCATCATCGTGTGCAAATGAAATGTCACGCCCTTTAATGTGAGAGCACTCTGGGAAATGTCGATTAAAATGTCAAGTGGTTGCAGGGATGTGGGACAGGGAGGGTTAATGTCAACCCTGTTCCACCAGGATCAGGGGCCAGTGGGCATCCCCAAACTTCCTCAGCGAGGAGGTGGGAGACTGGAAGGGGGGGGGAAGAACAAAAAAAACGCAAACGCAAAAGAAAAGACAAACGTACAGACGAACAAGGAAAATACGTTTGAAGAAAATAACTCGAAAATAATCGAGCATGACTAACTTGCCACCGGGAATAAAGACAACCCACACACACACAGACAGACAGACATGTTGGGCGTACATTCACCCGGGGCACAGCCCCCACTGTGTCAGTACACCACCCTCTATATCACTCACAGTTCCAAGGTGATTTAGTTAAGAGTCAGACTGTCGACATTGACGGCGGAAAGTTCTCATTTTCAAATATGCTCTTATGATGAGCAGGATTAAGCTCTCCTGCTCATCTCACACCTCACCTGTCAGAGGGAGTTAGAGATGACGCAGAGGGGTGTCCAATCACTGACAGCTACACCGGCGGCCTGGAAATCGAATATTGAATATTCTCAACTAGGAAAATCCAAAGAAATTTGTTCACTCGAAGGAAGTGCTCTGTCTTCGGGGGACAGAAACCTGTGTGGTCCTGTGGCTCATGGATGGTAATTCATACATGAAATGGGGAATTTCGTGAACTGATTGAATTATTTAATTGTAAAAGCCTAAATAATAAAACGCCAATGTCTCATAACTCACCAACTACATCATCTTGCATCTTCAGAAAAGGTATGAGAGGGAGAGAGAGTGAGAGAGAGAAAGAAGAAGACTAGATGGACCGAGAGAGGGAGAGACAAGGAGAGAGTGAGATGGAGAGGAAGCGAGCAAGAGGAAGAGAGAGAGAGAGAGAGAGGAAGAGAGAGAGAGTAATGGACAGAAAGAGAATACGATTTACAGCGAGAGAGAGAGAGAGGGTGTCAGGGAGTAGGGGCTGTCGTGCACCTGAACAGAATGTGCTGAGTCGAAGTGCCGGGGACCTGGGCTCAGGCTCAAATTAACTGTGTGGCAGACTGGACTGTCAGCTGCAATTACCCACCTCACACTTCCTGCACCATCCTGGTAATTCATTTCCTCCATCTCTCCCTTCCTTCCCCTCTCTCCATCTCTCCCTCCCTTCCCCTCTCTCCATCTCTCCCTCCCTTCCCCTCTATCCTTCTCGCCGTGGCCCCTCGCGCCAAATATCTCTGTCAAACGTAAACAGGCCACAGCCACCTCCTTGTCAGCTTGGACGAGCCCGATAATGGGAGTCTTGCCTTGCACATTTAGAGGCTATTTTCGGTGAAGAGAAGGGGCCCTGACCCTCCACTCTCCTTCCCTCTCTTCTCTCCTCCCTCCCTCTCTTCCTCGCCCTCTCGACCACATTACAGGACAATTATCTCAGTCTAGTCGAGGAGGGCAAGGCGGAGTTAAATTGAATAGCCATTGGCTGTCGCTGATTGCTTTTTTAGATGTATTAGATTACAAATGAGATTGGAGGACTGGTCGGTGGCGGTGAGGGGCTGGACGCCGGCACGCCTTGGTAGCGGGCCGCGCTTCCTCCCAGCGGCGAGGCCCGAGGACGACCCACCCTGACTGGGTCATGTCAGACAGAGGGAGTCACTCATTAGGTCTTATCAGCCAGGAGTTTAACGACAGCGGCCGGGACGGGACTGAACTCTCTGACTCTCCATTAGCGGGAGATAGAGCGGAAAGGGGCCGGCTTCGGTGTATCAGATGCCCACGTGAGCGTAGTGTACAGACAGCCGCTGCACATGTTAGACAAGCAGGCAGACATAGATGGTTGCGATTGAGGGGGGGGGGGGGCTGAGGCTGGTTTGGGAGTACTCACTGGGGCTTGTCGCCACGTCTCTGGGGCTTGGATGTTTCACGCGGACACAAAAGGTTGACTCGCAGAATGGGACGGAAAGGCCAGTGGAACCCTAAAGGTCTCACAGTAAAGCTTCTCAGTGGCAGTGTGGGTCAGATCCGACCCTTTTGCTGGGGACCCTGGGGGGCACCCAAACATTTAGCTGGGCTGCGAAACACACAGGGAGAGCCAAACCCCAACGTGAAGTGCGTTTCTGCGTGTTAGCACAGCCCGACTCGCCTTTCTCCGCCCAGCTGCATGGTATTGTGTCGTCGCTAGCCAAGCGTTCAGCCAGCCCCCCCGCCCCCCCCCCCGGGGGCCGAAGCCAGAGACGCACCAGTCGGTGTCATCGTCTCGGTGGCCCCCCCACTCGGTCGCCGCAGTCTCTCTTCTCTCTAGGAGGCGGGGAGGGCCTCGCCAGGGCGAGGCTCTGAGATATGGCTCTTCCCTATCTGGGCGCACGCTCCCCCCCCCCCCTCCGGTCCACTCCGCCTTACTTTAGGGTGCATTATCGTCCGTTTGGCCGAGATTTCACGAATGACTGAAGCCGCTCTGGCCACCCTGCCGGGCTGGAACACGTTTATCTCTTCGTTTGGCTTTTCCCCCCCTGCTATCTCTCTCTCTCTCTCTCTCTCTGTCTCTCTCTGTCTCTCTCTCTCTCTCTCTCTCTCCCTCCACCTGTCCTCTCCCTCGCCCACTCCTCTCCTCTTTATCTGTCTCTCACTTTCTGGGTGTTTTTCATGGATGCTAATGTCGAGCGAGTGGGCGCGTGGAGAGGAGGCGTGGCGCGGCGTGCAGATTATTCTCCCTCTCCGCTCCGCAGCGCCCCGACGAGAGCGTTAGTCGAGGCAGGCGGGGCCTCACCTCGCTGGGGGGCGCTTGCGGGAGGAGAGGTGTGGGGTGGGTGTGGAGGGAGGAGAAAGGACACAGGGAGAGAGTGACAAAAGAAAAGGGGGGAGGGGGGGGTCGTTTGGGGTGAGAGAGAAGGACTGAAAAGAAAAGGGAGAGTTAAGATGGAGAAAGAAGAAGAGGAGAGAAAAAAAACAGACAGGGCTATATTGCTCGCTCCACTCTATTTCGAGCCTACTGTCAAAATGAATTTCACATCTTAATATGGAGAAAGTGCTTACTCTCTGAAATAACACAAAAAAAGAGAGGAGGTGGGGGGGGGAGGGGTTTGGAGGGATGGAGAGCGAGGGGGGATGTGGGGGGTAAAAATGTGAGGGTATAATGCTGACAGTAAAATAAAGAGAGTGAGAACTCAATTAAAGGCTGGGAGCTGACAGGGCTGGTGCTAGCCTGCAGGTGAGGGGAGAGAGAGGGGGGAGGGGGGGCAGATAGCAGGGACTCTCCTGCCTTAATGAGGTTAGCCTCAGGGCCTAGCTGGCTGGGGCTGACTGGGGCTCCACAGCTTGGAGGAGACACTGGTGGCACCCTGGCCCTCGCCTGCCGCGCCTCCACACTCGACCTACATTCACGCTAATAGAACACTAAGCAGTTATTAGCGCTGTTGTAATGACGGGGACGATGGCATTGGGAGGAGTTATACAGATAAGGATGATCGCGCGCATGCAAAGGAAAGCATGTGTTTTTTTTTTCTTTCTGGATGTGGTGGTGTGTGCGTGTGTGTGTGCGTGTGTGTGTGTGTACAGTCCGTGGGATATTAAAAGATTATTTCCAGAGGCACCTTCACCGCTGCCTGCAACCCGTGACATCACTTCCTACCAACAAACACATGGAAAAATGACCGATAATAGCTGCATTCCACGGGGAACAATAAACGACACGTGAATCACACAATGCCGATCTCAGTTTAACGCGATCTTTCCATTCGCAAGAACAAATATCCAATCTTTTCATAAAGGGGCCTTTGTATTTACAGTAACCCCCTGGATAAAAAATCACTCCCAATTATTTTTTTTTCACACGCCTGGATACCAACCATGTTTATTAGTGGTCTTTTTCCAAGTAAGATCATTATTGACGCTGGAATCGTTCACCTTCTTTTCCACTGACGCCGCATTGGATTCAAAAACGTGTTGGTGGTTTTAGAAGCCAGGAAAGTCTCTCTGTATAATCTCGTTGCCTGTTCTGTTCATTGCCACATTAGCGAGAGGAAAAAACGAGACAAGAAGAAGAAGAAAAAAAAAAAAACTTCACAGTGCCAAGTGGCAAAGTTGAGCGAAAGCTGGAGCGTGGAATCACAAGAACTAAAACCCCCTGAGGGAGCGCTCGTGAGAGAGAGAGAGAGAAACAGAGGGAGCGAGGGGCTGACGTTCGGTGTTGGGGATGATAAACCAGTGGGGGTGAAAGGAGGCCTCGGAGCTAGCTAGGAGCCGCGGAGCTAGACTCCAGTGTCTGGCTGCTAAAGCACCTGCCTCCCTCCGTGGATGGGCTTGATTGCACAGCCCTGACTCATCCTTGGCTACATGTCGAACCACGGGGAGCCTCCGATTGGCACGGAGATACTAATGTAGCGGAGCGGCGCTGCTGGGAACGGCAAATCTCCGGCTGCGGGGATGCAGCGGAAGTCTACACGGGATCAACTCTCGCCCGTCAGCCCCGGGTTTTGATCTACAGCGCGGCGCGCTTTTGATGTCTTAATCATCTCCCCCGATCGAGCTAAGGGAGAGGAGAGGAGAAGAGAGGAGGGGGGGAGGAGAGGAGAAGAGAGGAGGGGAAGAGGAGGGGAGGAGATGAGGGGAGGGGAAGGGAGGAGAGGAGAGGAGAGAACTCTTTCCTTGTATAGGTTCCACTTGTCAGTCTGTCCAGAGACTCCCTTGTGCCAGTGTTTATGCCATGGTGCTGCACACACATGTGCACAATGAACTGTGACAGGCAACCTGCAACATGATTAGTACAATGAACCCACAGGCTCACTCGATGCTTGGATGTGATGGAAGTTCAGCCCCACACCCACTGACGTGAACGCACTCACAGACTCTCAGAGATGATCAGAGGAAGAGAAGCAGAAAGCCAGAGTTCACCGCACTCCAATTAAACTGGCAAACCGATGTCTTAAGCAACAGGGGCTGGCCAGACAGACAGACAGAAAGAGAGAGAGAAATAGAGAGAGAGAGAGAGAGAGAGAGGGAGAGAGAGAGAGGGAGAGAGAGAGGGAGAGGGGGATGAGAAGATCCTGAGAAGAGACGGAGGGAGATAAAAGAGGGGTGACTCAGGGATAGAGTCATTCATCAAAAAGTTGGGGACGGCAAACCGAAGGCTCTTCCTCCGGGTTAGGAACCGAAGGCTCTTCCTCCGGGCTAGGAACCGAGGGAGCTGCGGAGGGGTGGCAGGGCGGGGGTGGGGGTGGAGGCGGGGGGCGCAGGGGAGCAAACTCAATCAAATGAGAAATCTCCCAGCATGCACTTTGTCTATCTCCTCACATAGCTCTCGTAGAAAGACGCGAGCAATTAATAAGTCAACCAAACCAGGGGTTTCTCAAATATGGCTCCAGTGCCACTCTTGAGAACAAAAAACACAAGAAAGCACAAGCCCGCGGAAGCGAGCGCTCCATCTTTGTGTGGCGGCGCTGAGGGAGCAGCTTCTAATAAGACGTTTGAAGCTCTATCGCGGCCTGTAATACAACATAATGCTTAATTAAAATGAAAAAGTGGCAGCGAGGAGATGGCACCCAGCTGGATATAATACGCACCCGCAGGTGAACGGCAACATGCGCTGTCAGACCACGCACTGCACACGCTGTGGAGAACTGGGGAGAGTCAGAGATGGGTCTATTAGCTCGGATATCATTCGGTGCAAAGGCTTAGCGGTGTGGTTCCTGAACACAATGTACGCAGCATTTGGCTTTACTCTACTTTACCATGCAGCCCAAACAAGAGGCAGGAAGGAAATAACGGGACCTTGAATAGTTTTCTAGAGAGGTCCATTTGTCCTTCAGGAGTGTACAAGTAAATGTGCTTTGTGCAAAACACAGACCTTGAGGGAATCTTGATAAGGAGATTGTTGACCTTCCTGATAATGGTCACTCTGAAAGGAGGATGTGATGTTGATCACATGTCACAGATGGCCTGTACACATGACCTGACTATCAATCTATCTTATTTACGAATGTATCTATAAATCCATCTGTGTGTAAATCCAACTGTCTATGAATCTGTCTGTCTGTCATTGCATTTGTCAATATGTCTGTCTGTCTGTCTAGCACAAAGTGGAGGGGGGGGACTTTTCGTAATCATAAACACATGAATTAAAGCCACCAGACTTGTTGATAATACCCTGAAGAATTCATGTGTATTGAGGATGGAGGAGTCTGGTGCAGGCCGCACTTCGACACCACAAATCCACCTACATCCAGGAAGTGTTTTCTGGGTGGCGTGGCCCCACAGAGGAGCTGGGTTTCCCTGACACGAGGAGAGGGGGGATCAGTGCCTGGACCATGGATATAAGAAGCTGGCGCAGCTTTGGGAAACAGGCATGGGGAATTTGTCTAGTCCAGGCTCAGAGAAATTATATTACACATATACTTAAAAACTTCAAAGGGAACCGCGTAGGAAAATCCACCCAGCACCGTTGCTGGAGAGCTCGGCTAAACTCGTCTTATTGAGAGCTGTGGTAATGCAGCAGTCAATAAACTGATAGATAAACTCAGACGATAGAGTGCCGGGGAGTCTTTCTAAACTACCTAATGCTGCCCCCCCCCCCCCCCCCCCCCCCCCGAAATGAGGTGTTCAAGCTCGCTGGCAAAACACATTTCCTTAAACACGCCCCAAAAATTTGATTGAGCTTTCTTTTGCCTAAATTATGGCGTACATTAACTTCCATCCGTAGCCGCTGAATTTAATCCATCAATTACCCAAAGAGCTGTTGCGAATTCCTCCGTCGCCTGCAAATTGTGGCTCCACACATGGTCTCATGGCAGATTTGCTGCTCTCTATATTTATCTCGTCCCGATGCATATTTATTTCTAATTCTTACATGGCTGCAGGCACCACCGTGATTCGCCATCCTCAACCAGCATTAGCGGGCCAATAATAAGGCTTAGAATTACATGTAGGTCCTGTTGGAGCCTCATGGTTGGGTTTAAGGTAGGATTTATCATGTTCTCAATGATGCAGCCTGGAAGCGCATTTCCAGACTGGGAAGCATGAAGGGAGACTGGGGCTGTGGGACTCGGCCCGTCTGGAGATGGGGCTGGCGGAAGGGAGGGAGGGAGGCTGGTTGGCGGGAGGAGGGAGGGAGGGATGAAGCTTGCCGGGTGGGTGTGGGGTTGAAAAGGGAGAGTGACATTGTGGTTTAATCTTTTTTTCAGCTGAGTTGACAAGAAATAAATAAACTTTGAAACCAAAGCCATACCGTAAATACCCGGTATTATATTGAGCCAGTATATATATAAAGTTGTATGTTTTATTTTGGCATGTATTCAAATGATGCTAACTTTTGAGATATCCCTAACATATTTACAACACCATTTTTAATCGGGATACAAGTGTATACTTGGACCTGGATCTCACTGCAAAACCGAGGTATCTTTCTGTGACCTTTGACCTGAATGTGCTGTAGGCTGGTTAGCTCTGGCAAACCTCATTACATGCTCTGCCTCATCCCACCCCCCACCCCATCCAAACATAGATTCTCATCTCCACCCCCACCCCCTCCCTCACACACTCACCCATGATCTGGAGAGAGTGATGGGAAGGGAAAGTTCCTGGGAGCTACGTCCTATCTGTCCATCTTTTTTGACAGATGTCTGTCGGAAGGGGGTGGGGGGGGGTGCACACACTCTCCAGCCCACCTGTTAGTGGAGAGGGAGAGCAGGGGATGAAGGGCAGCCCCTAGGGGGGTTAGAAAAACACGCCCAGGGATATACACTGACTGTGTTGGCAGAGCCGCAAAACAGCTAAACAAACACCAGACCTGCATTCCAAAACCAACGTTTTCAAGCGGAGAGTCTGCCTTTCGATGACAATGACGTTGCCTTGGCATCAGGGGTGGTTGGTTGGTAAGTGGGTTGCCAGGTTTGCACACAGGTGCAAACTTGCTACTTGTTTCCTGACAAAGACACAACAATCGTGTTGATGGGTGGGAGTCGAGGCTCGGTATTTGTTTCAGTCGTGAAAGGAGCAGAATACCCTGCTGAGAATCACATGGTCGGTCTCTTTCCAAAGCCTGATGATGAAACATGGTTGCTCACACACACACACACACACACCCAAACACACACACACACACACACACAGTAGTTTGACCTTTTGCTACTGTTGGCAGCAAACCAATCACTGGCACCCATATCTAAACATATGCCCGAGGCCAAACTCCACATACAGGAGAGGAGTGAGGCGGAGATTTGGTTTAGCCCCCCCCCCCCCCACCCTTCAGTGCCACAGGGGCTTTTCCCCTCAATACTCAGCGCCTCATTCTCAGCTACCATTTTCCTCTGTTCCAAAAAAAAAAAAACACAGTCCACTTGTGTGTGCTGGGGTTTCTGTTATTATATTTCTTGGAACATCGAGCGAGAGGGAGTGCGTGTGTGATGGTATGGAGGTGTCTCGGGAAAGGGGGGTGGTTCCCCGGCAGCCCCGGTCTGTGGTCCGTGGGGGGTGAGTCCGGGGTGGAGCTGGAGGGCAGGTGGGGAGTGACGCTGCAGGGTCAGGTTACCAGGGCCAGCTGTCTCGAGTGTGGTCGGAGGGTGATTGACAGGGGAGAAGAATAATAAGAGCAGAAGCCCCCGTAACAGGACCCCTGAACTCCTCTCTAATAAACTCAACTCCATGGTCATGCTGTCCTCTCTCTATGTTCCTGTCTCTTTGTCTCAATTACACACAAGAAAGGGCACAGACAACAACATATTCGCCGGCCCACCTGCTCTAATGGTTGTTACCACGGTGAAACGTCCCAGTCCTGCCAGAACGAGTCACCATCCCCTCTTAGTAAGTTGTGTGTGTGTGTGTGTGTGCGTGCGTGTGTGTGTCAGTGTGTATTACCTGCTCACACCACACTCCCCAGTGTTCTTCCAGGGACAGACCCCTTGTCTCCAGCGTGACCCAGGAGGTGTCCGAGCGTGCTAACACAGTCCTGGGGAGCGGGGAGGGTGGAGCGGGGAGGGTGGAGCGGGGAGGGTGGAGCGGGGAGGGGGGCTAAGGCCGGGGCCCTGTTTGGAGTGTTTTAGCCTCGTGAAAAACCATGTGATCTCCCCTCTTCTGGTTGTTCTGCCAGCTGCAGGATTCACACCCTGTTTGGGGCTCTTTATCATTTATACAACATGACGTGGGACAAACATCTCTTCCTCTCTCTCTCTGTTTTTCTCTTCCCCAGCCCCCCCCCCCCCGCCCCCCCCCACACTGCTTGTTTTGCTTTCCCCCTGTCATGGAACTAATCAGTTTAACTGTGACACGCTGTTTGCTGTGGTTTTGCTGGATTCCTTGTCAATATTCAATTAATTTGCACAACGCACAGGCAAAAAAAAGATTAAGGAAATGTATATTGGATTATCAAAGGCACGGAAGCAGCCAGACAGGCAGAATGTTGAGTCATAATATGAATCCAACCAATTAAACTGGATTATTAAAGTTGTTTGGCTCGCACTAGGCTGCTGAAGAGGCCCTGTAGCTGCGCACAGTTCTGACGAGCTAGTCGAGAAAGCTCCAACAGAAACACCACAGGCTCGTATCAATTTTAGCCCCCAAAAAATAACTGCATTTAAAATAGTGAGTGAAATGGAAATGATAAATGACAGAAACAAAGAATTGTACCAGGGCAGAATCACGCCCGCTGTTTTGTAAACAAAGACAAACAACCGTTCCCTGTAAACGCATGCACACACAGACCGCAATGAAAGAGTTACTCGACTCTGATCTCCGCACTCCTCTCTCTCACCTCAGGTGGAACACATACCGCATCACTCACTCTCTCCTTCCTCTCCCTCATATATCATTCAGTTCGCTCAAAAAGCAGCTCTTTTGACACTCTCTCTTTCTTTATTCCTTAGTTCTCTGCATGCCGTTCTACAATCGCCTCCCTCTCCTTTATGGCTTCACTCAGTTACTCACCTTTATACACACACACACACAACTTAGATATACTAATGTGGCACACACACAACCTAACCACCTCATTAACGAGGGTGGGCCAACTGAACGAAACTTTTCTCTCCAGGTTCCAAATTTTCCAGAGCCCTCTGGACAAACTCTGAATGTGTACACTGGAACCGAACATATATATTTAACGGTAATAAACTTAACCGAGGGGAAAGCAAGTATACGCTTACACTGTTGGGGGATCAAACTAGCCCTATCTAGGCGGAGAGGTACCGCGCTGCTCCTGGTGTGAAGAATCTTGTATAAACAGGCTGCATAAGGGCATTATCCCAATCCTGCTTAGTGCAGGCTTAAAGGTAACATTCAATGACATCATAGAAAGTAGTTCTACTGTTATTGTGGGAAAGGTTTAAAAGTTCACCCCCAGGTCTTGTCATCCAAACCCTTTGCCCAATGAAAATAGTCCAAGCAAGATTAGTCCACTGACCTTCCTCTCCCAGCAATTAGAGGAGGAATGGTAAGCATGCTTTGGGAAGGGGGCTGGATTAGCCATTGAGGGGCTGCTGGTTGGTAGAATGGACTGTACTGTAACCCTGTCTGTGTCCTCAGCTAGCACACACACACACTCACAGACGAACGTGCGCGCATACAGATACGCACCCAAACACTCTCGCAGACATGCACAAACATGTACACGCACACAGGATGGATCGAATACCCTGGTCTACATTCAAAACGAAATGACAAACCAAACGTACATCCAGACAAACCATGTCTAACAATAACAAGCTCCTTTACAGTAATGCCCAGTCGGCACAACCAGAACACTAGGGTCAACAGTTCACCACTGTCATCTGCCCCGACCAATATCCATTCCTGGCCATTTACAGGAAATACAGGACATTCTTTACAGTCCTTCCCCTCCAAAGGCCAACACAATGACACAGTAGGCTTTTAGCATGGCTCCCCTCGCTCTCGTTGGGTTCGAGTCATTGGGTAGCGTCCAGGAAATTGGTACACTGTCACCCAGAGCTGGTCTGGGTGACCCCGCGTGAACGAGACAGGGAGGGGTGAAGAGAAGAGGACAGAGAGGACCAATGATTGAAGGGAGAGAGAGATATGTTCAAAGGGAGGGAGAGAGAGGGAGACATGGAGAGAAAGGAAGAGTTCAAGAGAAGGGGAAAGGGCAGGCGAGAGAGAGAGAGAGAGAGAGAGAGAGAGAGAGAGAGAGAGAGAGAGAGAGAGAGAGAGAGAGAGAGAGAGAGAGAGAGAGAGAGAGATAGAGGGAGAGTAAGTGTTGCTAGTATTCAGTGTTGGCTGCCAACTGTCCTCTGCCAGCCAGCTCTGCCTACCGTGTGGTCTGGAAACCCCAGGCAGGCCTGGCCCTGCGATCTCAGCCCTGCTGAGCTGGTGGACCCTGGTCCAGGACCCCTGGAGAGAGCTGAACCAGGCCAGAGAATAAAAACCTCACCTTCTGGTTCAAAAGGAATGTGAAAACAATTTGAACATTTACAAAATAGAGTTGAGTCTGAAAAAGAGACGCTGCCATTGTTTTCATTATCCCTATCCACAAAGTGTTTGTACTGGAAAGGGCTTGGTCAGGGCCCATGTTTAACCAACCGAAGAGTTGGAGAGACAGACGTTTTGTAGACGTCTACTCTGAAATCCTGCTCCGAAACAGACCCGTCAGGAACAAACCAACGGGGCCCAAAACCGATCAGGTCCCCGCACTTTCTCTCTCACTTGGCGCCTTCCAGTAGGACTAGAGGAATGTTTTGTTTGAGCCGCTTGTCTCAGACCGACCCCTCCCCTCCTCAGTAATAAGTAGAGGCGTTTGGCATCTGTAATTGGTGAGCCGGCGCGGTGTCATGAAACGGCACTCGAGTGCACACCGCTCAACCGAGGGGCAACTTTCATTTGGAGCCGTGAATCTCAAAACAACAAACAAGGGAGCACGAAGAACGAGGGGAAACGCTGGGGAAGAGAACCAGAGAGGAGGGGAAAAAAAGAGGAACATGCAGACAAATTGAATCTCCAAAGAAATGTTTAACCTTTTCATGTTCCTGTTAAATTTGCCTGAAAACGCCTAAACAGCATACCCAAAGTAAATTGGAAGCTGTTCTTGAACCATTTGGAGTACATGCATGTAAATGATCTCTTTTGAAAGCTGACACTCTGAAGTTATGTCCCCTGTTGTCAGGACCCCTGTCAGTCCTTCTAGTGTTGAGTAATAGAAGCTTGAACACAAGGAAAGTGAAAATTTCTATTTCCGCCTAGATTTTGTTTTGAAAACAGAGGCCTGAATAGGCCTAGAGGTGGTAGGTATTATCTGGAAGACTAAATTGGACCACAGGTTGAAGCCTTACCCAATTAAAATCAAAAGTCAAACATAATACCACAATATATTCATATTTGACACATGTTTTTATAAGAGTACATCCAGGAATTTTCTAAAAGGGTCTTTTGGAGACTCCAAAATGACCCTTTGTAACCAAGGTCAAGGTCAAATAAAAAGGTATTATTTTTCATAATTGTTATCTCTAATGAAAGGTGGTACTTAGAACTATCATATATAATAGCTAAATCCTAATTAGTAATACTGAAACACAAAAACTGAAGCATGAACACATTGGAGTGCTTTATCTGATTCCAAGGATTGGCGCACAAAGAACACTGATTCTGTCAACCATATTGCGCAATCGACTGTTATTTTGAAGGCTCCACAGACGCATACAAATGAGGTATTGGCATTTTCAGCTAGCTGTCAGCTACAAGGCTAACG
>NC_085045.1:4986297-5042247 GCF_963692335.1 Osmerus eperlanus | reverse complement strand
CCACCCTCTCCAGCAGGGCTCTGAGCCCCATGTCTGACCAGCTTGGGGCCTCTCTGACCTGCAGCTGTGTTTACTGTCAACACAGAGCGGTGTTAGGACAGCTGGGAGAACAAGGGATGGGCGAGGAACGCTCCGCATGCATGCACGTCCACACATACATACTACACGCACTATAAACATTCTATGTTACACGCAGGCACGGGCAAATATGCGTGCACGCCCATAGTGCTGCGCTCATGAAATGTGGGGGCACGGGCAGGTCTTTACAGTGTGTCAATGACACTTCTGCCTGTGTTGTGTGTAAGTGTGTGTGGGTGGGTGTGTGTCGCTGGGGGTGTGTGAGAGTTTGAGCAGTGCTGGAGGTCAAAACACTAAAGCATCATTATTCTGATGACATGTTTGGCAAATGTTATGTCCTGTTTCTGTCACTCTCACCTCCACAATACGTGTGTGTCTATGTTTGAGCGTTTGTGATCGAGGGATAGAGAGAGAGAGAGAGAGAGAGAGAGAGAGAGAGAGAGAGAGAGAGAGAGAGAGAGAGAGAGAGAGAGAGAGATGAGAGAGAGAGAGAGAGAAGAGAGAGAGAGAGAGTCAGTCAAATAAGACAGAGCTCGTCCATGTCCGTCCATTAAACGGACACACAAACGTGGCCACACAAACAGTGAGGAATAAACATCGACCTATCCCAGACTCCAACATCCCGTCAGAGTCTAAGCATCTCTATTCCATCCCTCCCTCCCTCTCCTCTCCTCCACCTCCCCCTCTCCCACATGAGGCACTGGGACAGATCCTGGTTCACACACTCTGTATCCTGTCTCTCACCCTCCCCCCCCCCCCTCCTTCCGCCTCTCGCCTCATCCCTTTCCCCCCCCCACCCCCTCCCCTGTCCATTTCTCTCTCTTCCCCCTCTCTCTCCAGGGGCCCCTGTTTCATGGGAGCCTGCAAAGCCACTCATAGTTGTGGTAGGACTCCCAGCATGGCTCTGTGTACTGCTGTCCCTCCCACACACACACACACACACACACACTCTAAAAGAGCCCGATAAAGTGTGGGTCGGTGTCGTTCCGCCTGCTCTCTCTCTCTCCCTCTTCATCGCGATTGATTGACTCTGACCGTTCCTCATTATTCTGATCGATCTCTGACAGTTGTAGACTCTGACCTGGAAGTTTGCCGAACTCTTTTCCCTCCTTTATTCCCGCCAGACACTTAATCGGTCGCCTCAGATATCAGCGTGGCTAACTCAATCAGAGGGAAACCTTTATTCTGATACAGTTATTGACACATCCTCATTGCTATTGACACAACTTATCTGGCTTCAAGGACAGTGTCGTAAGTGGGTATTGACGTCCTGCCTTTTGGGACATTGACGGCTTGTCTGTTGCCTGGCAGAGCTTGGCCACTGGGTGAACTGTCACACAGGAGTCTCAGAGAGCCGGCAAACATGCCCAGTTCACCTAACTTTCATGGTCCTTTTCACCCTGTGACGGAGAGGAAAAATAATACATCTCTGTCTCTTTCTCTCGCCAGCCTTGACCTAGCTATCTGTGGTATGGTTTCCATGGAGACAGCGCAAGTGGGAGAAAAAAATAATAATTTGGAATGAATGTGAGTGAGAGGCCTTGGTGTGTTTGTGTGTGTGTGTGTGTGCATCTGTTTGTGCCTGTTTTCTTTGGGCTGAATGTCAGCGACTGTGTTGCGATCAATATCATTAATCAACAGAACTCCACACAGCTCAGCGCTGAGGGGAGAGATGAGGAGGCACTGGGGAGAGTCAACATGTCGTCTCACCCAATGATACACATCACACATCACACGGATGACGGCGGGAGGAGGGGAGGGACGAGAGGGGCGGGGGGGGAGGGGAGGGGGGGAGAGACAACTGAGGGATGAAAGCAAGCCTCCCAGGTGGAGGTGAAGGATAGAGAGAGCAGACTGGTGAGCCGGAGGGAGGGAGGCACAGGAAGAGAGAGAGAGAGAGAGAGAGAGAGAGAGAGAGAGAGAGAGAGAGATAGAGAGAGAGAGAGAGTAGAGGAGAGAGAGAGAGAGAGAGAGAGAGAGAGAGAGAGAGAGAGAGAGAGAAGAGAGAGAGAGAGAGAGAGAGAGAGAGAGAAAGGGGGGGGGGGTCATCCTAATGGTTGGTTGAGACCAAGATTTATTCTGGTCTTGTCACATTCTGTCTAAAGTCCCATGTGACATGAGAGCAGTAATGACCAAAGGAGAACACCCATCTATCAGCCTCATAGGTAACAGTCCTGTAGAAACTTACAAAGGGCAGTTCCAGACCTCACACAACAATCGTTTAACACCACAAATTCATTATCAATATACTTTTTACTGTAGTCTGCCTGCTGCAAGGTCACTAGTCCAAGGGTGAGCAGGTATGGATTGTCCCCTTTCACACACGCTATTGATAGTGGTGACAGCTGGACCACACCTGGGGCCTGCAGATACATAATGCTTGAAGGATTCTCAGATCCATAGATACAGTAGAGTTAGACAGGAAATCCTCAACACGGAAATATTAGTAGAATAATGACACTAATGAGCTTCATAGTGCACACCTCTAGCCTGACAACAAGGCAAAAAGCAACAGTACAATCTCACACATTCACACACACACACACACACACAGAGGCTTACACGTGTACACACACAAACACACACACACACACACACAAACACACAAACACACACAAATGGAATAAAAACACATATTGTGTTTCTTTCCTGTTCCCCGATTGCCCAGGAACTCCATATGGTTAACCTGTTCCATTTCAGGCTTGAGTGATGAGCTGACAGTGAGTTCACACCAGCCGCACGTGACCTCAGTCTGCAGACGGCAGCTTGTCTGTGGGACTGGGGGACGAGAGGGCTGCAGGGCTGCAGGGCTGCAGGGCTGCAGGCGTGCCCAGCTGGACACACTCTGGCCTTTCGGAATCACCCTCAGGTGCAACACAACCCACCACATCATAAACTACCCACTGCACTCCTATAAATGATCTACAGGTCTCATATAAACTAACCATAGCTCTCCTATAAATTATCTTTAGGCCTGCCATCTAAAGTTTTAATGCTCATGCGTTATCAAACTTGATGTTTTTCTTTAAACAGTATCGCCTAAAACCACTCATTCCTCAGTCCTCGGTGAATTTTCTTTGTATGTGTTTGTTTTCCTCTTCCAGCTCCCTGAAGTTGTTCCGTACAGAGGATAAGCTGCCTATGTGCTGCAGATGACCAGCGTGCTGTTAGATCCGGGGAGTCAGGCCTCTCTGACAGAGAACTCCTGGATAAGGGGCCGCACACACACCCTCTCACGAGGAGGTGAGGGGCTTCCTGTCTGTTCACCAGGCTGCTGGCAGCCAGAGAGGCTGCCAGCTCAACTTAGCGCCTCCGACAGGTTCAGCTTGACAGCACCCACAAGTTTGGGGGGGGGGGGGGGCAGTCGACTTTCCAACAGTCGTCCACGGCCCTCACCTCGGCAAACAACATCTCTCCACACACTTCTTCTTCTTCTTCGATAGCAGGTGATGCGCCAGTCTGTGCATCGTAAACTACAGCACCTCACACCTGATCGTCTTCTCAGAAAAACCTGATCCCCCCCACCCCAAAAAACGTGGATACCACTTCGATAATTAGCAGATGGCACCAGTGATAAATAGTCGAGTTACCCCGACGAAATATGCCAAATAAGACATCTGGGTGCGTTCAGGCACAGAGTAAGCCCTGCGTGTGATGTTCGTCAAAGCCCGACTTTGAGATCTGGGGGATCGGGGGGCCACGCAGCGAGGGGGCGCGCGGCAGGCGGCGTCGGAGATGAGAAGCGTTTGTTTACGTGTTTGTTTGTTCGTTTCCTTTCCGTGTGCAACTCCGGCTCCCGCATCAATATTCCCCGTCTCGGCTCTGCGTGCGAGTTTGGGCGTCCCCTCCCCTCTCTCTCTCTCTCTCTCTTCCTCTCCGGAGCGGCGAGATTATTTAAAGACTGATTGAGATGCCAACGTCAGCCGGATTGGGGAGCGTGGAGGCAATCAGCGGGCAGATAAGGAGCTGTTACCTGAGGAGGGATCAACGCGGTTCAGGCCGGGGGCCTGCTAGTCTTCGCCCGCGTGCGCCTGATAACCGGCTGCTTTTAATGACCAGTGAAAGCTGGCAGGAGATGGACACTAAACAGACCCAACCTCTCCTCCCCTTCCACCTCCTCCTCTTCCTCTCTCCGCTGCCTGAGCCTGTGCAGCGCTAGCTATTAGCCAGTACCCTACCTCCCTCCCTCCCTCGCTCCATCCATCCCTCCCCTCCAACGCCGCCAGCAAAGCTACAGGCTCGGCTGGCAACACACTCGCGGCTGAAAGCATGTCAAAGTATGTGGAAACATGCTTCGAGCCACACTCTGCCACGCAAACAAACACACACACACACACTCACAGACACAGACACACATGCACGCAAAGACGCTCCACATACTTAGGCGTGAGGGAGTGCACGTTCACAATCCATCCGGAGACAACCGTTTGTCTCCTGAACCACTCCCATCCACTCTCACCCACTTTCTTTAGCTTTCTCGCTGACATGCTCGCACACACACACACACACACAAACGCCCTCTCTCTCTCGTTCTCCTAAAACCTCTCCACATCCTAGGTAGACACCACTGCTGGAGACTGTTCCTTCTTGGCAGATTACAATTAGGCAAGGGACTCTCCTGCAGGGCGAAATGTGTTGCTGTCAGATACAGGGATCCATCTGACTTTAATGTCATTATGCTACGGAGGCTCCGCTTGCCCTCGTCAGCCTCAGATTAAGGGCGCTCTCGCCCACCACCCTCTCTCACCTTTGGCACCTCAGCCGATAAACCAGCCTCACCAAGCCTCGCTCTGAGCGCCCTCGCTCTGCCGTTCACCCACTCTCCCTCCCGCCCGCCCGCCCTCCCTCCCTCGCTTTTTTCTCCCCCAGACGAACCAACCGCACGCCCTGCCCTCCGCCTCCTCCTTTGTCTGTTTTGCTCTCGGGCTCCGGGTGGAGGGCGTTGATTGGCTGCCAGAGGTCAGCTGGGTGTGAGTGATTGGCTTAATGAAAAGGGCCAGCGCCTCTCCCCGGGAGCCAATAACGAGCGCTGCTCGGGCCGGCACCCCCCCCCGTTGACCCCCGCTCCCCCCCGTAGCCACGGCGACACGCCTCTGCAAACACTGCAGTGGGTGGGAGCGCCGGGGGGCTGCCAACAGGGGTCCACACACACACACACACACACACACACTAGTGCACACACACACACACACACACTAGTGCACACACTCGCACACACACACTCGGCTGGGTGAGATTATACATTTGGCCCCGCTGCCAAACCGGGATCCCTTACATCTCTGCCACCTTTTCTGTCTCCGTCTATTCTTCTCCTTTATCCGTCTCTTTCTTTCATTCTCTCCGTCTTTCTCCCTCTCTCTGTCTCTCGCTACTCTGCCCCGCCGCCCCCTCATCCTAACCCTGGGTCTTTGTGAGACATGGTTTTGACATCAAAGTGGCAGGAATATTAATCCTGGCTGAACTATCTGCAGAGAGCACAGGGATCAAGAACCAGGGCAGGGGGAGATGGGGGGGGGGGGGGGAGAGAGGAGAGAGAGAGGAGACAGGAGCATGTTTTCTAACCTAGGAAAGCAGCTGCCATACTGTACAGTCGTCCGTTCATCTCTTGAGGTGGATACGGAACGTGGGTAAGCCCACAGTACAACATATCAACAGTATTCTTTTAGTAAAAAAATAAAGATCCCCCCCCAAAAAACGTCTGAAACGTCTGAAACCTTGACAGACACAATCATGTCACCATGGTGACAGGCATCAGTCCCCCCTCTCTCCTAACACCCCCCCCCCCACCACCACCACCACCACCACCACCAGGACCCTCTCCTAGCAGCAACCTGGGGTAACATGAGTCCTGGGGAGTGCTGCCGTTGGGGGTGTCAGGACAGCCCCAGCCCCACTCCCAGCCCCAGCCCCAGCCTGGCAGCCTGGCAGCCTGGCAGCCTGGCAGCCTGGCAGCATGCCACCCTCCAGGGGACGGATGGTTCAGTCCCTCTCTGCTGGGAGAACTCTCTCTGGCACCCCCTAACCCCCCATCACCCCATCCCTCCACCTCTCCCCCCTGTTCTCCTTTCCTCTCATTAGAAAATACAGGTCAGATATTCAGCAGAAAAAGGCATGAATATCATTTCATTTTCTATGAATTCTTAGCATGTGTTTGAAACTGTCTTTGCTGGCTGAACCAGGATGGCTAATGAGACAGAGACAAGGAAAAACATAGCCAAGCCTATGTCTGGACCCATCGTTAATGTTTGGCCAGTTAATAGCAAGTATACAGTGATGACTACAAGAACACTAAATCGAAGATTTACATGCAATACATATGGACGTATGCGCTAGTCATTTGTTTAGACATAAAGAACGAGTTGAGTACCAAAGCACTTTCATTTAACAACTTTGATTTCTATCACATGCATGCAATACATCATACAGCCATGTACACAAGCATATATAAAAAAATACCTGGCATCACATCCCGACATACATTTCCAACAGCCGTTGAATGTGCTGTCAGCTAGTGTTGACGTCCATTAAGCTAAACATCAAGTACTACCACACTTAACCTCTGGGAAAACACATGGTTGGCCAGAGTGTGGAGGAAGACATTATGGTGGGTGTCAGAATAATATTTGTCCCTCCCCCCTCTCTCTCGTCAGGGCTGACCTTGTGTAAACACTGCAGGATGGAATAATGTTCCTCAGATGTGGGCTAATTGCAGTGTGTGTGTGTGCGTGCGCGTGTGTGTGTTCCCATGACCAGGGCAGGGGTTGAGTGGTGGGCCGTGTTTCTACAGGCGCTAATGTGTACACACCGACCGCGAGGTGATGAGGGTCTGGCAAGGCACACACACGAGGGCTGAACACACACACGTGTGTGTGTGTGTGCGTGTGTGTGTGCGTGTGTGTGTACTTTCCCCTGCTTCATTCTCACACCCACTCCTTCAAACTCCCTCCGCTCTCCGCCCCCTTCCGAAAGGCCCCAGTATGGACTTCTCGAACACACCAGTGGAATTACGAAAACAAACGCGAGTCACGCCTGAACCTAAATACAATTAGCCGTTTATGTTGGAATTGGGCAATCAAGATTAGTTCAAGAGAAGTTTACCCATCGCGATGCCAGCAACTAAGTAATGCTTAAAACTGTACACACAACCCCCCCCCCCCCCCCCCCCCCCAAAAAAAAAAAAAAAAGACAAACACATTCCATGCAGCATAAACAACGGAATGTCCCCCAAAAAGATTGAGTATTGACACCATAAACAATCTACTGGATTTCTCGTCTTGCAAATCTCCGAAGTTGCTAAATTCCCATGTTCTGTATGATGTTCTTTCTCTCCATTTAATCCATGCTGTGGGGACACGCTGGCTGGACGTGGGTGTGTATTCTGTGTATGCGTGTTCATATTAATGTGATGAGTATTTGCAGACCGATCAAAAACAGTTCACGCTGCCAATTCCTCTCCACGTAGCTTCGCGATGACGTCACCCACAGGTTAGTCATACGCACACACACAAAAAGACACAGACAGACACACAGACACACAGACACACAAACACACTTCATTGATCCTGTGGGTAAGGAGTGGGACGTCTGCTTCATGTTTAACAGCTTTCAGCAGGGTGAAACTATCCAGACTCGGGGTGACCTCCAGGCTGTAAACCAGAAACAAGGGAGAGGAAAGGAGAGGAGCGGGAGAGATGCAGGGAGGGAGGAGAGGGCAGTAAATCAGGAGGCGTGGAGAGGAGACTGGGATGTGACGACAAAAGAAGCCTCCTGCCATGTAGTGACCACCGCAGAGGGTGGTGTCAGTTACACGCAGGCTGGTTCTACTGTAACCGGGCCCGACTTGGCCGGATTAGCTCGCTCGGAGTGTGGCTGGGGCTAGGCATGTCTTGGCAAGCCTGGGCTGAGATGGGCTGGGCCATGTCGGACTTCCTCCTCTCCGGAGGGAGGGAGGAGAGGAGGAGAGGAGGAGGGAGGGACGGGAACCAGTTGAAGGGTCTCCTGAGTTATAGAGCCGTAGTCGTGGGATGCTCCCCTGAGAATCACCAGACACCCTGACGACACACACACACACACACACACACTCTCAGACAGCATGTGCACACCCCCCCTCAACAACATCGACTGGAGAAGAAAAACTTTTTAAGATTGTGTCGAAATTGCGATGGGCTGTCATGTCACGCCACACAGGCCTCCGTGTCCCGAGCGGAGAGAGTTGTTCTGTAAGTAAACACAGGGCATAAACACGAGACAGGGTTTGTGTTGCGGTTTACGGCGCGTCATGGTCAAAGGGAGAAGAAGAAGAAAAAAAAACTGGAGGGGAGTAATAGCTTACGCACATAACACAGCGTCTTTTAACATCGCTCGCTGCTGTACATTTCACCCACTGATGAGTTATGGAGCGGGCTCAAGAGTGCATGGTTAATATGGCCATATCAAATGCATGGGAATATGCTCCTGCTGAGAAATGGGACACAACAGGAAATAGCTTTAAGGGCTTTTTTTGGAGGGCGTGAGGGGCCAATAACTGTCACTTCAGTTTAGGCCCGGGGCCTCTCTCTAGACCTCTCTGCTGCCTGTTCAACAGTTTGGATGAGGGGCCCTGCAATTAAAGACCCGCCCTGCTATGGGGATGCTCTTCCCAGACCTGGATTTACACACACACACACACACATATATATAAAAACCCACAGACATATGCTTGGCAGGTCCCCAAAAGACCCAGGGGTAGCTGAACTGCACCTGTGTGAGGGTAAGTGTGTGTGTGTGTGTGTGTGTGTGTGTGTGTGTGTGTGTGTGTGTGTGTGTGTGAGAGAGAGAGAGTGTGAGGCCGTGAGGCCCTGCACCCCGTCTCTACCCAACTCTCTTAACAGGACCTGACATTTACTGCCCTGTCCGCTCTGCACTGACTCAACCCGAAACACCGTCCCAGGGACACCCACCTACAGGGGAGGGTGCTAGCCTCTCGCTCTCTCCTCCTCTCTCCTCCACGCAACCTCGCTAATGATACAATCCTCAGCGACAGACCCAGTCTTAAACCTCCTCCATCATGTTCATGTTTACCGGTCACAGGGATGAACGTGTGAAAAGATTTGATGTGTTGGAAAAGCAAACTGAAGGGAGGATGGAAGCATCCGGAAGCCAGTAAAGCAGTGTGACCGGGGTCAGCTCTCCCAGATACACATGGCTGAGAGAGGCTGTAAAAGTTCAAGAGGAGGTGTCTCTGTCCATCCAGGGAAAATAAACCACCCGCCTGGCTGGAGCGCTGCTGGGCCACGGAGACCACAAGGAGTTGGGAAAACAAGCACAAAAGCACGCACGCGTACACACACGCACGCACACATTTAGCAGGATGTACAGTATACGACAATCTCATGTCTCACAGGTGTTTGTGTGTGTGTGCGTGTGTGTGTTTGTGTGTGTGTGTGTGTGTGTGTGAAAGAGAACTTAGACAGCAGCCAGTACTCTCAGAACCAGAAGAGGAGGTTTCTAGAGTACTACAGGACCACCTACACATACCACAGAACCACCTCACAGAAATGACCCCAGTATCAGGACATCCCCCCCACCCACACACACTCACTCACACACCCACACACACACACACGCACACACACAGTCTCCTCTGCCCGCATAAATAATCACAACACAGGGCCGTTCATCATCTCTTATTGGTGTATGTACATACTGGGGATTTGCCGGAACATGATTGGTCGGTGCATTCATCAATCCGATAGGAATCAGCGGGGCGAGAGAGGAGATGAATCATGAGGGTGGCTGGACCCAGATGCATGCTGCCGCAGATAGGCTTTATGGATGGGCTCGTCTTCACACATGTAGCATGTAGCATATAGCCATGACCACAGTCATAGTCCACCAACAACCAATCACCTCTGGTTATTACCAGTGGTGGAAATGGAACGTTATGAGTGGGTGTGCGTCATTCGTTTTGTTTTATATGTTCACTGCTAAAGGAGAAAATCGTCGTCTTTGATCATCGGTATTTCAAATAAACGAAAACATTCATTTTCAGAGTTGGTGGGAGGAATCCTGCTGATCTCATTTTCTCAAGTGTCCGCTCCAGACTGGAGTATGTCATCCAACGTTTGTCTAATATTTACACCGTGAACTTGCGATACGGCTGCACAGCAATCAGCCCGAGAATGTACAAATCATATCAAACTCCTTTCAGTATGCCTCTCCTGCCCCTCCCTCCCTCCCTCTCTCCCTCTCTCCCTCTCTCCCTCTCTCTCTCTCTCTCTCTCTCTCTCTCTCTCTCTCTCTCTCTCTCTCTCTCTCTCTCTCTCTCTCTCTCTCTCTCTCTCTCTCTCTCTCTCTCTCAGCCTTGCTCTGTGATGTTTTACAGAAATGCTTTTAAAATCCCCTGAGGGTAAATAGTGGCTTTAAAAGTAAACATATATGGAGTGACCTTGCCAGAGCCGGCTCCTGACAGCAGGGCTGTTTTAAGACGAGAAGAAGCAAGGGTCAGCGCTAGAAACAAGCCCCGTCCAATGCCACAAATACACACACATGGATAAAAAAAAGAAAATAAAAAAAACAAGGTTTGAGAGAGAGAGAGAGAGAGAGAGAGAGAGAGAGAGAGAGAGTGAGAGAAAGAGGGGAGAGTGTGAGAGGAAGAGAGATGGGGGACGGACGGATGGGTGAAGAGCTCGTCGGTGATGGGAGAGAAGAGAGTTACTCAACTGATAGGAGGAGGAGGAGGAAGGGAAGGAGGAGAGAGAAGGAGGAGTAGAAGTAATAACACAGTGGAGGACAGGGTGAGGAATTCCTCACCAGCTAATTTAAGGCCGGATATGAGTCAGCTCGCCGGCATCTGGTTTTGCTCAAGCCCGGAGGTCAGAGGTCAGTGCTCCATGGCTCGGAGTGGCCTGGTCAGCTCTCCAGACCAGGAACATGATCGGCTTCAACAGACCTCCGAGGTACCCCCCCCCCCACTCCACCCCCGGGCCCGACCCCCTCCGGTGGGGAAGACAAGCCAGGGTCCAGCGAGGAGGGCTAACAAGCACCAGGCCTTCCAGAACATGCGCCTCACCCCCAGGGTCCAGGCAAACACACCACGCATCCAGGCCCTTCTGAGACGGATGGCTGTTAGGATGGCACTTCCGTGGAAAAAGCACACACACGGCCTTTCGCATTCTCTCCGATGCCTGTTTTAAATATCCTGGTTTATTGTGCGCCGAAATGGCCCCCCCTCCTCCGTCTGATGGGAGTCCCGAGGGAGCGTGGAGCCGGGCGAGGTCGGTGTGGGTTGTCCTGGTTTGGGGTGTCCTCGGGGGGGGGTGTTAGTCATGTCGGTAGTCTTGTTATTTACTCTGTGTTGGTCGCACAGGTGATAAGTCATCGTTATGGCTGGCCTACCTGGCAACCCAGTGATAAGGGGGCCATGTTCAATCACAGTGCCAGCTACTATTTCAAATTCCATATTGTTTGTCTTCCGGTTGGAGATCCCTGGCCCTTCCGCGCACGTACGTGCACGGCGCACGCACGTCGACACACACACACACGCACACACAAACACCATACACACACATGTTCCAAGACGCACACTCACACACAAACACACTTTCCTATGGGGGAGTATATAGAGATGAGAGCTATGTCTCAACCCTGGGCTGAGAGGAGGGAACATCAACAACCTTCAGTGCCGCTGTCATACAGGAGACTTAATACCCTTTGCTAATGTAACAAGAGCAATCGCTCACAGAAATCCACATTGCTCAAGTTATCTCTGTGTAAACAAAGCCAAAAGACACAGTTTCTTAAGTCAATTGTAGGGCAATAAGCATTTAACACTGACCTCCAAATAAGTAGAATATGGATAGACTAAACAGGTTGGAAGGTTAAGAGTTTTTAAAAGCACTAGTAATCTTGAATGAACATGTGAAAAGCACATGGAATTAATGAGTATAAAACAGAAACCTGAGTTCGATTTTTGTTGTTGTTGCATTATATAGGTATTAAAAAAGATCAAATCCAAAGCTTTTCCTCACAGGACATTGATTAGGGGAGACATTGGTCATGACCTCCATTTTCCTGTCCCACAGTTTGTTGAATGCTGAAGCCTGCTAGTAGCTCTGTGTAAACATTCCAACACAGAGGCCATTCTCCTTATGGAAGTCTGTGGTCCAGGCCACTCTGGCCGCAACAGACCCCAGAGGCAGCCGCTTCTTTGTGGGGTCAGACCTCCAGCAGGGCTGCTCTCCAGAGAACCAGAGTTACACGTGCGCTGAGCTGTCCTCCAAACTTCCTGGAAACGTGTTGTCAGTCTTTGAAAAGAGCTGATGAGCGACTGGTGCCTGGGAAGTCTCCCTCGCTCTCTCCCTTTCTCTCTCTCCCTCTATCTCTCTCTCCCTTTCTCTCTCTCCCTCTATCTCTCTCTCCCTTTCTCCCTCTCTCTCCCTCTATCTCTCCGTCCTGCGGCAGTGTTTACCCAGCTTTAAAAGAAGGCAGTTTAGCAGGTGCATGGCACTGTAAATACAACTGAAATCCACCACTAAGAGGATTAAAGCTAGGGTGATATCTTTCTAGTAAATAACATTTCACTACAAAAATACACAGCTATATTGGCGCTCTCATGCCGACGCGTCATCTTCTTTGCATTGGAAGACAAAAGAAATGAGTTTATAGAGGGGGGGGGGGGAAACAGGTGTTAAGCTTCTTCAAACTAGCCTGTCCAATGTTGTTCTGTTTGGAGTGCGTATACCGAAAGATAAACACGTCTGGCTGCAATATTTCCTGCTTCCTCCCTAATCCTTGCAGCACACACAGAAGTGCATATGGTGCACTGATCTGTCATACAAAACCTCTATAACACCCCTACAAGCTGCAGAGACGTGTTCCTCTATGCGAAACCCTCAAACAGGTCTCTCTTTGCTCGCATGTGTTCAAGCACTGGCTTGCATTACGGATCATATGTTCCCAATAAGTTGCTGTTTGTTTGTCTGCTGTGTTAAGGCCGTGGCTCGACCATTTCATGTTGCAACCGAGGGGGGCTGGCGCTAACTTAGTGTCTAGGGCTGCATCAAATACCCCTTTTTGCTCTGCTAAATTGCTGCACTAGTCCACACTTGACCGGTGGGGACCTCGCTCTAATATTACTCTAACTGTTAGTTGCTCCCTGCATTCTCTAATTCCTGCTCTCCTCTCTCTGCCCCCCCCACCCCACCCCCCCAGGCCACACCTCCCTTTGGTCTGGGGGGTTTCAGCTGTCAGCATCTGCCTGGTCGTCGGTCTGCCAATGCTGGGCTTGGTCGCCAGTGGACATCGATCTGTGATAGTCTGCCAAAGCTGGATCTAGTCGCCAAGTGGACATTGGTCTAGTTTTTCCTTGTCTTCCTTGAGGGTTTAGGTTGGTTGAGGGGCAGTTCTATGGGCGTACGTGAAGCCCTCTGTGACATTGCTTGTAAAAAGGGCTACACAAATACATTTTGATTTGATTTGATATCTGTCCAAACGCATCTTATCTGCATTCACAAGTGGGCTTGTCCTATTGGGGATATGGGTGTTGTCTGATGTTCTGATTGTGATCGTTTGTGGCTCTGACCGTTGTGCTGTGTCAGGGCCGGGGACTGTGTTATGGCTGGGATCACTCTGCTGAGCTCAGGCTGTTGTGTGTGGGGGACGGGGGGACGGACTGTCTCGTGTTAGAGACCCAACCAAGCGAGGGCAGTAAACAGAGAGGGTCTCTCTCTCTCCCAGAGACACTGCTGCTCATATAATACGTCTGCACACCTGGCCTGGCTCCTCCACAGATCCTCTCCCCCCCCCCCCCCCCCCCGCCTCCCGCTCCTTCTCTTCTCCTCTTTTAATTTCTTAATTCCTCCGGGGCAGTTGTCCGTGACTACCTGGGGCTCTGTGGGTCTGTGTCCCTGCCGGCCCCTCGCGAGGAGAAGGCCTCTTGGTGTTTACACCTGCTAGGCCTCGCTCAAAGCCTGGGGGTGGAGTTCGGGGCCATCCCGCTCCCTCCGCCCCCTCTCTCCTCCCTCTCCCGAAGCGAACAATCGGCCCGGTGCGGGGTGGGGGTGGGGGGAATCAATGGCTCTCCCAGCTGGGGTTCTCCCCCTGCTCATTGAGCGTCGAGGGTGCTTGTGTGTGTGAGAGGAGTGTTGTGGTGAGCCCTGTTCACTACGTCTCTAAGACACACTCCAGGACCCAAGTGGCTGGGTGGGGCAGTGGACCTTTTTCCGACTTCTTCCACACAATGAGGCCAATTCTGCGGCCGGTGAAGTGGGATGAGAAGAGGGAGAGCCCTGGTCTTGAGTGAGTATGAACCCGACTTAAGTGACCCGAGGACACAAAAGACTCCCACACAGAGCCCAGTGTTAAGTCTCCGACTACCCTAAGTTAATCCTCTACAACAATAGTCTTTAGCAGAGCCGAGTCCAGAGCTTGGGTATTAATGAGCTCATTATCAACAAATAGGCATGCATGACTTGAGTGTTGGCTAACTAATCTATGTAACAACGATGTTTTGGCTAGAGGGACTACTACTAGGAACTGGAAGAGCATTTGTACTTCAAGTGAGACAGATACGAACATGTTTACATTTGCAAAAGAGTTGTGTTCAGCGCATTGAACAACCGAGACCTCTGAAAAGCTTGAACTCATTATAATTGATTTTTGACAGAAAGGGTTTCTCAAATTCAGGTCATGTAAACAGAATGAAAGAATTGCTACTGCAACTTCTGGTCTCAGGCTAGTGTTAGCATTAGCAGTGTCTCAAAAACCACTTCTCTTACACAAACACTGGTTTAACCAGTTCAGCAAAAAGGCACATTCCCCTTGTCAGAGCAATCGGATAAATCCACCACCACCCCAGTCAGAGACAGAAAGACGGATATCTATAGCGAAACTGAGGAAGGGAAAAAAAGGGGTATCAAAACACAATCTATAGAAGCACACCCATTAGCTCAATCGCCAGCTAATTTTCTTGAGTGGTTTCCTGCTAATCAATTTCATATTCCGAACCCTTCTCCAGATCTGTAGCGTCAGACACCCTGGAGATGTAGGTGTACTAAATAAGTGCACGACTCTGTGCGTGGAGGCCGGATTCAAAAAGAGCGAGCTGCCCCCAGGACACTGTCAATTTCAGCCCTGGCTCGTTGCGTTTTCTGAGGTCCTTTCAGCAGGGGAGAACGGCCTTCACAAAGCAAAGGCTGCTCTGTAAGAGCTGGCGTTCACCACTGAGGACACATCATAAAAACGCGTGGCGAAATCTGTCCTTCCCGATCCACGAGTGCAATTAAAGGCCTCAAGGGTAGCTCTGGGTCTTGAATATCCTTGAGGGCATGCGTGTCGACGCGCGCACCTCTCCATCCCTCTCCCTGTGCCCTCAGAACCTTCCTCCCCCTCTCTTTCTCTTTGTCCTCCTCCTCTTCCTCCCCTTTACCTTTCAGCCTGACACCACGCACCCTCTTTCATCCGGTGGATTTCAAAGGTTCTCTCCTCCGTGAATACAAAACACTCGTGCCTCTTGAACTTTCGGATGGTGGCAGAGAAGCGAAAGAAAGTCGGAAACACCTCTCGATAAAGACATCACAGAGAGAGTTCAGGTGCAGTTCATACGGCTCCTCTCCACGTTCAAAGGTTGCTCGGTCTCCCCTCCAACTAGCTTAAGTCGTCACGGAGAGAGAAAGAGGTCCAAAACCAGAGCAGGAACTCACAAACATTCACAGAGAGTTTTCCAAGGTCCTGTCGCGTCTGACAGGCTGGTAACACTGAAAACATGCCCTGGATCACAGCAACGCCAGTGGCTGATATGGACGCATGTCCATTGTTTTCTCCTTCCCCTCCGAACCTAGGAGAGACGGCTACACATGTATTCCTCCTACCGGGAGAAGTAAACGGGAGGGTGTTTAAGGGTATTGAGACGCATCAATTGATTATCGTTTCCCTCACTCACCCTCTAATGGGTCTGAGCGCTCTCACACCCTGACAGAGACACCCCTTTGTCTTGAAGATGTAAAACAAAGAGTTTTTGGGCGCCCATATGCCACGGTAATTGTTTATTGACTGTTCACAGCAAGGCTGGGGATAATTAGGGTCATTAACTAGTGTAACTAAGCAGACACTAGTTGTCAATGCCAGACCCCAACAGGCTCATTCACGTCCACTGGTGCAGGCTTGTGGGACAATCAGGCTCTATCCATGGGAAAACAGCTGGAGAAGGCATGGAAACACTTCTTTTCTGTTTTTATTATCCCCCCCTCCCCCCCCCCGCCCTCCTCATTCTTCCTCCTCTTCATTCCACATTTGTTTGTTTTTCCTCCTTCGGAGTGGATCGCGTCCATCTCCGTATCGGCTAGGATACGGAGATTCTTTCTCTCCTTCTTTCGGGTCCTTCCCTAGCCACTTCCTCCTTTTTCTGTTTCTCTATCCTCGTCTTAATTATTTTCTCTCTCTTCCTCCTCTACATCTCAGTCTCTCTCTCTCTCTCATTTTGAAAAGACTCACACACAACAACGTTCCCTAAACAAACACTCACATGTCGGTTCCGTGAGAATTTCACGAAGAGGATAAACAGCAAACGCACAACAAGTATGAGGCCATGGTGTGAAATAACATGGTTCCACGAGGCTTTGTGTTATGACACATGTAAACAGTCTCACACACACGCACACACACACACAAATACAGAGCGGCACTTCGAAAAACGATCCCAGAAACTTTCAGGGCCGTCCCATCCTCTCGCTTGCTCCGCTCGCGCACGCAGACTCTCTCAAGAGTTTATGTAAGAATATGTAAATCGAGTGAGAACAAGTTTGTGGGCAGCCTGGTGGGAATGAAGGAGAAAACTCAATCACGCCACCGGGCTTGGATAAACAATCTCTCCCTCTTTGTTTTATGTCATGTCTCCGAGTCCCTGGACGCCGTGTTCTGATGCCTCGATAACCCCGTGTCATCGGAGGGTCAAGGCCGCCATGAAATATGTCAAGCAACAGCCTCCAACTTGTGTTTTCAGAGCTATTTTTCTTTCTCCCTCTCTAAACACCATCATTTACAGCACTTTTAAAAAAGGGCGAAATAAAGGCCGGACTTTATCAGAAAAACTCTGTAACTGTCGGTAAGGTTACATTCAGTCCACTTTGGACATAAAGTGTGTTCACATGCTAAAGCTGCCTTCGCAAAAAACAGTTCCGACTTTTAAGGCCCAGCACCGGTTCAAGTCAGAAAGGGTAAAGGAATGCCGAGTCTATAAATCATTCAAACTCTCACATATCTAAAACGCTATCGCTGGTTTTGTGAGCCTGATCTGAGCTTGATGAAAGAATGTTGCAGATCAAAACATTGTCAATAAGAAAAGAGGTCCTCGCGGTTCATCTGTTCTCCCACCGTCTGTTTCCGACGGCAACACGACTGCTACAGCGCTTTCACTTCAAAAGACGATGAGAAGGGGTCCTGGAGGCATGGGTTTTTAATAAAACACAGAGTGTGTTTGGATTTTCACCGAGGAGGAATGCGTATTAAGCGAGTGTCGAGGAGGTGTTGAAAAGGCAAAGGGAGGGACGGGCTCTGCTGAGGACGCCCGTGGGGGTCCCGGGGCCCGGGGAGTCATCGCTCCGCTCCCCAGATGTTGTCGGGTCACCACGCCAGCCAAAGCCCCCGTCTCCCTGGGGAGGCAGTAACACACGGCTGGGAAAGGCATCAGGGCCAGAGCAGACCAACCTCCCTCCGGCTAGGATCTTCTTCCCTTGCGTCGGGGTGTGAGCGAAAGTCTCAGTGAGTGAGAGGACATGAATGGATGCTGATCATCACAAGTGTGTGTGTGTGTTTCTTCCATGTCCAGAAGGTGGATACACGGTCATGAGAAGCACAGGATGAAGAACAACAGCTCCATGAGACCTTCCTGGAGAAATAAATAAAAAAATAAAAAAAACGACCTCTGACAAACACAAGTTCGTCCGCCCCCATTTAACCCCCCCCCCCCCCCCCCCCCGACACTCTCAGCGGTTAGAACCAACCCAGACCCCAGCATTTGCATAACAGCAAAGGGCAATCAATGGCGGAGGGGCCCATTGTGTGGAACTGTCAGCAGAGCCAGGGGCCTATGGGCCCAGGGCCCCCGTGTCAAAAGTGCTTATTTGGGGTGCCACTCGGACATGACAGGGCCTCAAGGACAAGGGGCGAAGGGTTAAACTGCTAACAACATTACACTTCACCCCAGCCTCTGGCGCCTATGAAAGACATGCAAAGTGGGTCACATGGCACTGTCGCCAAGGATACATAAAGGATCCTACCACCTCGCCGCCATTCGGGGGCACCCTATAACTTGTCGGGGGGGGGGGGGGGGGGCATGTCTCTTTGTTTTCAGAAAGGAGGTACCGTTGAATTGTGCTCATAGTATCGAACCATACTGGCCAAAGGCGAAACCTAAAACTAAAGAACACTGTTCAGGATGTCATTTTCTCAATCCAGCATCGGAATTCTCTCTTAAAAATGTATTAAACTAATATGTGACTCACATTGTTGATTAAACCAAATGTCGGCGTTGTCATCGCTTGTCTGAAATGTTGATGTTTACTAACACGGATGTGTCTCCCCTGCCTCTAGACTTTAATTCTTTAATAATGCTCTTTTTGAAAGTGAGCTTATTCATCCATTATGGATCAAGTCCCCAATATGATTGTTGTTTGCTGTGTGCCAAGTGTCAGTGTGCACAAGTCAAAGGGAAGGAGCCCTTTGTCTTTCATCCCGTTAATAAACACTCCTTTTAATATTTCATCTATCCTAGCGAGGGGGCCTCGGAGACATCAATGAGTTTAACACGGGATGTCTAAGCGTGTCTGGTGTCTCTCCCTCTCTCCCTCCACGAGCCTCACACTCTCTCTTTGGTTTGTTTGTAAACTCATGGCTGAACAGGGCTGCGTTCTGTAACTTATTTAGCGAGAGTTCATTCTCTTGAAAGCAGCTCTACCCCCAGGACCGAGGCTTTGACTCGACTTTGTGTACGTCTATTAATAAATTAACTATTCCGTCACAATCTGAAGGAAAGATTCAATTATTCACAAATTGCGATGCATAATTCCATCAACTGTGTTTTAAACAGCCTATGAATAATGTTTTTGGCCCATTCTACTTTAGATAATGAAAGCAGTAAATCGCTTTGTGCGACGTGCCACGGCCTTGACTGACTCTTTGGTTGGCGTCACGTTTAAAACAAAAACAATACACATCTACGACGCGGCAGCTGTTAATCAACAGCTCCAGGTATGAATATGCATGCAGCGGTTTAGTTAACATCTCTTATCGGAATACAAATCAGTTATTTATTGGCAAGCTCTGAGCTGAGGAGAAGCAGCATGGGGGAGGGGCTGTAGAGAGGCAGGGGAGGGGGGGAGGGGGGCTGTCGGAGGGGAGAAGGGTGAAGGAGCAAAAGAGGAGGAAAAACAACAAATGGGGGGAGCGAGGGAGGGGCGGGCGAAAGACAAAGAGGGTGTGTGTTTTCTGTGTCTGTCTGTGTGTGTGTGTGTGTGTGTGTGTGAGTGTGTGTGAGTGTGTGTGTCTGTGAGAGGAGGCGAAGATGGAGGGTAACAGAGACCGAGATCGCCTGCATCTCCACCACCCCAGCTTTCCACATCCAGCCTGACATGTGGCCCTGTTGCTCCACTAACCCAATTATCGGCCCCATGGCTCCCACCGCTCAGTTTAAGACCGCCCCCTCTTGCGCCTGTGTGCTCTCTGCTGCCCCTGTTGACCTCTCTGCACCTTACCGGACTAAGCCCAGCCCCGAGCTCCGTTAACGACACCAACACACTGACACGCAACACATTTGTTGCCGAGACAGGCTGTGCAACACCCACCCGACACAAACACACACACACACAGCCACACCTCCGCAGTGACGTCAGGGCCCGTGGTGTCGGCACAGTGAGCGAGCGGCAGAGCGGCAGACACACACTCAGGGAGACCAGGGGCCACAAACACAATCAATCAACCCCTGCCCTCCCTCCCTCCTTTCTTTACCCCTCTCCCTCACTGTCACACATGCCTGCACGCATGCACGTGGACCAACACACACACACACACAAACACACACACTTCCACCCTGGCCGTCTCAATTAACCCATGGTTAATCTTGGACCTCCCATAGCAACTTCTAAAAGGGGAGCCGGGGAGAAGGGGAGATGGTATCTGCCAGGAAGATTACGGTGCGACAGGGAGATCAAAGAATGACGGACTTTGGGCCCCAGCGATTAGCCGTAATTAAATAAAGTATGTCTGTTTAAACTTCATTAGCAGCTGGGCGGTTGCTCCAGCAGAGTGGGCACAACTCAACCGTCCTTAATTAAAAGATAATCCACGGGATCGCCTCCCCCCCCCCCTAATCTCCCTCCAAAATGTGCTCTCTTCCCTCATGACGGAGGTTGAGTCCACTCTCTACCATGGGGCTGCTCTGAGGGGGGGGGGGGGATGGGTGTGTGGGTGGGGTGCACAACCAGAGCCAGGGACCTCAATACTGCCACAACTCCACCCCCCCCCCCCACCCCCCACCCCCCCCCCTAACCCACGACCCGGAGAAGCCACAGAACCTGGTCCCCGATAACATCAATTTAGCATGCTATTATCTCCAATGCTGGAAAACTACACTCCGGCAAAGTCTGACATAAATCTTAGAGAGCTGAGGGGACATTGAATATGCATGAGCGGGAACAGATATGACACCGCTGGCACATTCATATTCTTGTCACTAGAGGTTTTCAAACTTTCAAGTCGAATCCAGTCTGGAGTTTCTATAAAACAGGGCAAAAGAATATTATACATAATTAAAGATCTACAAGCTTCTGAACTCGGGAGTGGGAAAAAAAGAAAGGGTTGTTGTAGATTCCATAGATTTGAGATGAATCCACAGTATTGTATGTGTGAATACGGGGAGAGAGGGACACTTACAGTACTAGGCTGTTTGAAAAAAGGCCCAGCCTTTGTGACTGTTTTCAGGGCCCAGTTGAACACGTCTAATGTCTTGTATTTCAGGAGGGCCAAAAACACAGCTACGATGGGTGGGGGGACACACACACGAAACCAGCTGTTTCAAACACAGGTCCCACGAACACCTCCCCTGTCAAATTCATTTCGGTGACGTTGAACTAAAGCACGCCCGAATGACAGTTCGATGGCTGCTTTTGTTTTGCAAATGAGAGAATATTGATCTGCAAAGTTGTGATAATTACATCGCCATGGTCCCCCGGCCAGAAAATCCCTAAGCCCTTGTTTACGTCGCTCACAGAAAATGCTAATCGTCATTTGCCTCGGCAATGTCTTGGGTTTTGTATTCCGCCCGTGGCCTGCGACTACGAGCTGCTGCGATGGCCTGTCCATCAGCCCTGCTCAGCCCTGTAATCAAGGGTCATCTTGGAACGATCTCATCTCTTAATCTTGCTTTCAGGGGATTAGTCGTTCCTTGCTTGCTGTTTATATTTATGTCTATGAAATTGTCCTGCCCGCCGTAGCCAAAATAAACCAACCGGCATGCATTTTCCCCCGGTCGCTCTTCCCCACACTGTTTATTCACCTCCTCACACCCAACAAACACACACACACACACGAACACACACAAACTACAGCCGTGGCCGTGCCCAGATTACCTTCGGTTCACTTGAGGGAAGACACACAACGTGACCCATCTCCGCCAGTACACATTATGAAACTCAGATGTGCGACCACAGTTACTCCAAACAACATCCGCTCTTCCCCTGTCGCTCTGGTCGAAGGAAGAGGGAACGAGTCCCAGCGAGACCCAGTCCAACCCCACGCTATCTCCAAGCCCATCGTCTCCAAAGACTCGCTTTTGGGGTTTGACCCGGAATTGAGCAAGCGTTCAGACTTTCCAGAGAGAGGATGGAGGGATGGAGGGACGGATGGGACCGCAAAAAAAAACCCCGCTGTCGTCCCTTCTGACGGAGGGAAAAGGCCGCTGGGGCCTGGTGTTACGGCACTGTTCCAGGCCCCAGGCCACAGGCCGCGCCGGGCAGGGCAGGGCCAGCCTGACGGTCAGGTCCAGCAGAGCGGTCTCACCCGGGAAGCACACTCTTCCAGGAACACACAATGAGAGAGGGGGATAAATATACAGGGCATGAGGTGAATTAGGCTCCGGCTCAGGGCGGATTTGACACACACTAACTGACAGTGTGGCCGTGTGGTTGTACTGGGAATGCTATGGCGTGGAGATGTGGAGGAGAGTGGGAGAGGCTGGAGCCGTTTCCCCATCCTGAGGCTATAACTGTCCTGGTATATTGATTGAAAGAAAAAGACACGTATGGAATGAAGTCTACATACTGTACATGACATTGGTGTTGCGTCCAATATGCATTTGTTTGCTGAACCAATACTGTGGTATATAGGGGGTACCCTGTCAAACCCAAGTCAGTAACATGCATGCAACCAGATAATGAAAGCACAAAAGATAGTATGGGCAAAGACAACGAAATATTTTGCATTTCTCTTCAGCATTTTCGATGACTGACAAAAAAGACACAGTACAGCATTCACAAAAGCCAAAGCCTCACATGAATGGAGTTACTTATTTTCTCCCAGAGAATAATTGACCTCCTCATCCAAGGCAAAAAAAAACTGTAACAACAACAACAGATATGAAGTAACCACGGGGACCACAAAGAGAGAGAAAGAGAGCGGGAGAGAAAGAGAGAGAGATTACTTCGGCAGCATTGTTAACAGACATATTTCATAAATTGATCCGGCTCACACAACAAAGCTGGAGAGCAGACACATAGCCTGACCTTCACCATCTCTTACGCAGCCCGGCGATAAATAAATAAAAACCGCGCCCGCTTGACAGCCGTTGTCCGTGTGCCTGCGTCCATGGCAGACCCCCCCCCCTCCACCCCCCATCCCCCTCACCCCAACCTCACCTCCCCTGCCTCCTCCCTCCCTCCCTCGCTTTGCTGTTGAGTATCTGGGTGCCGTCGCGCTATTCATCATACACCACAATATATACCCTTTACTTTCTCACGCACACACGCACACTCGCTTGCTCTCTATCTCCAACAGATTTGTTTTGTCCTTGACAGGGTTCACCACATGTTATGACACACAGGACACCCGAGAGCAGGGGGAGGTGGGCGACAGCCGCTAAAAGGCTGCCTTCACCTGGGCAGGACTGAGCTGGGGATAGAGGAGCAGGGGAGGGAGGGAGGGAGGGAGGGAGAAAGGAGGGCAGGAAGTCACAGGGGCACGAGGATAGCCCTGCTCCGCTGCTGCAGTGTCACCACACCTAAAGGTGTTTGCAGCACCGGCTGATAAAAAGCCCTTGGGCAAGGTGCTTAGGTCAGGCCTTTAAACACAAGGAGAAATCCATCCTGCCTCTCGGGCTATGGCGAGCCCCTGTTCCCCCAACTCTCATTCCTCCTCGCGCTGCTTGCATTTGGCAGTGGCGGGAATGTAGCCGGTGTCAGCAGGCCTAGTGAATGGGCAAATGTCACGGAGATACAATGGCGGGGGGACTTGTCGGGCACCTTGTATCAGACATGGCAGCTGCAGAGGAAGATAATAGATTAATTTCATGAGTGTCTGAGCCCTACAGGACAATATTGCTTTTTTTCTCTCTCTCCCCTTCTCTCTTTCTCACACACTTACACACACTCACACACACACACACACACACTCACTCACACAAACTGAGGCGCACGCACGCAAATACAAGTAGTTGAAAATACACAGCCTGGCGTATACACACACACACCTACTCTTTCTCATTCACTCACACACATAATCCACTCTAACACACACACACAGAGTCTGTGTTTTTGTAAGATAGTCAGTGTGCTGCTGGAGGTTGGAGTGGGTGACAGGTTCGGGGCGGCAGCAGTGAACGAGCGAATCTGCCTTGTGTGCGGGGGTCACCTCTATGAGATGTAAATTCTACATGTGTGTGTATGTGCATGGACAGGATGACCCCCCTCCCTCTCTCTCTCTCTCTCTCTCTCTCTCTCTCTCTCTCTCTCTCTCTCTCTCTCTCTCTCTCGCGCTCTCTCGCGCTCTCTCTGTCCCCGTCATGTGTCCAGGTCAGGGGAATCTATCACGGCCTAATAGGTAATTGCCTGTGCTTTACGTGAGCATATGCTGCAGACGTGAATTAGCAGAGCAGAGCATATCTCCTCTGGTATGTGCACACGCTGGAAAGAAAGCTATTAGCCGGACCTGAGAGCTGAAAGCCATCTCCTCCTACTCCCCCTGTTTGGTGAAGACGGTGAACATGAAGAGCTGTGCTTTCGCCACACTGTGGCAAAACAAGCGACGCCGTGGCCGGTTTGAAACATGCAACGCCGGTCGTGGAACACCCTCATCTGAAGCCCACCGATGCAGAGAACAGACCGGAAGGTGTGTTTACTGGCCGTTGGGGTTGGGCCTGACCGCTCTGACATCCCATGTGCGTCGCTCTCCGTTGTCATGACGCTGCCCGGCATTCCAGAATGGCACGGCGTTGCTGGTGGAATGGTGGTAAGCCTGCCAGAGGCATTTTCCCGGGCACTGGCTGCCCCTTGCTCCACTGTGGCAGAAACACACTCACACAGACACACACGCACACGCACGGTCAATCTGCACTTCAATGGAATCTTTTCATGCCATTGGAAAGTAAATGAAATGTGAATGCTGGAGACGTTTTTCTGACTCCATCACAAAAGGGGAGGAACAAAGGGCCCATTGGGGTCGTGGCTGTGGATTGAGACGTCGGCCCAAACACTGCATCACTATGAGAGCCCTGACGGCCTTGTTCTAATTCCCCCTCCGAAACGAGCCACATAGCTAGCATCGCTAGCTCTGCTCGCTTCCACCGTGGAAGCGGAATGTCTGGAATGCCTCTCGCCTCCTACTGGGAGAGGGCATGCCAGCCAGAGGACATCTCCCCGCGTGATGTCACCGCTCCGCACGCACGGAAAACCGGAGGGGAAAAAAGCATGTCCGGTCGGTGACAGCGAGGGTAGGGGGGGGAGCGAGAGAAAGGGGCCGAGGAGAGAGAGAGAGACAAATGTAGCCGATGCCTGTTGCTCTCTGGAAGCCTGTTGTGGCCCCCAGCATCTGCCTCCTGTGTCGGGCCTCCGCGGGGCTCTGTGCATGCTAACTAGCCCGCCGTGCTGCACCCGAGGCTGGCCCGGCCAGGGTCCTAGCCAGGGGCGCCCCACGATTGACACAGTCAGGACCAGGAAGAATGAACAACACAAAAAGTCTATTCAGCTTCAGGATTCCCTTACAGACTCACCCCCCCCCCCTCCTAAAACACAAGAAAAGAGAGCGAAAGGGGAGAGAATAGTAAGAGACCTAAGCAAATCCAGGGAAGATGATGGTTCTAGTGAACGTTACACACCTGTGAACGTCCTGTTTAATGTAGGAAGAACGTGTGGTCCTGTTACTTTTGACCTCATATCACTTCAGTGGAAAAATAAAAGTATTTTTTAAAGGTTTCAGGTGTGCGTACGTGCGGGGTGTGGCTCTCGTTATTTTGGAGAGAGAGAGACGGCAAGTGAGAGAGATAAAGCGAGCGAGTGTGTCCTCTGCCACTTGTCTAGTGGCAGTTATGCCACAGGGAGTCCTGTCGATCGCAGCAGGCACCATTGATCCCACAGCGGCACTGTGCTGCTGACTGATGCTGTTGTTAGTGTAAACCAGGGGGAGCTCAGGATCGGGAGTTTGGCAGAGAATACGGTCTGATTGAGAGAAGCAAGTCAGTTGTACTTCCTTCCGTTTTTGCCAGTGTTTTTGTTCACCGACACACCTCTCAGGGACTAGGAGTGTCCTCTCCTCGTGACTCGGTTTTCACTCTCTCTCTCCCTCTCCCTCTCTCTCCCTCCCTCTCCCTCTCCCTCTCTCCCCCTCTCTCCCTCTCTCCCTCTCCCTCTCCCTCTCTGTCTATGTGACACAGTGCCTTCTCTCTCTCTCCATAAAGAAAGTAGGCTCAACTGTGCCCCCTAACTAGCGGCCTTTGACATAACCTTAACCCCTGTAAACAGATTGCCTCACCCTAGAAAAACTCCAGCAGCAGCTATGACGACTAGCCAATAAGAACTTCAGAAGAGAACAAGCAACAACAAAAAGATTACAAATATATGTAATAGTCTGATAAAAAAAGGTTGTATTCCCTTACAGTTGTCTATAAAATCCCTCTATATTGTCAGGATCTCAAAGTCAGAGGATGTCTTGCTGTTTTGTGGATGATGTCCGTCATCATGTGGTTGCCAGGTAAATATAACCACGGGACATGCTCTTCTATTGGTCAGTATGTGATTCAGTTGACTCTCTCTGCTCTGCTCTGTCTTCAATCACCTGAAGACCTGCAGCCTGGCCTGGTATTGTTCCTCCGCAGCCCATAAATCTACACAGCAGAGATGTTTGCTAAATGGGGGGATCTGGGTCAAAGGTCATTAAGCCCCTGTCCTTTGGCCCCCTCATGCCAGATGGCACCTCGAGGTTTCCCAGGCTGTCAGAGAGCACTCTCTCTCTCTCTCTCTCTCTCTCTCTCTCTCTCTCTCTCTCTCTCTCTCTCTCTCTCTCTCTCTCTCTCTCTCTCTCTCTCTCTCTCTCTCTCTCTCTCTCTCTCTCTCTCTCTCTCTCTCTCTCTCTCGCTCTCCCTTCGTTCTCTCTCTTTTTTTCTCTCTACTCCTCTCTCTTTCTTCCTTTCCCCTCTCTTGCTTTTTAATCTGTCTCTCTCTATTAGACTTCCACCCCCACATGCACCCACCCTGTTCAAAGATTCCACTCCTTTTCTGGCAGTAGGGGATTCCACAATTCTAGGATAGGGTAAACAGGAAGGGGAAACACGAACACAGGCAGGCTGGGAAAAAGCAATAAAATACCTAGAGTTTGAGTTTTGAAAACACATTCGCACAGAGGCATCATCAGTGATGACATCATCACTACCTAATTACGGCATTTCAGCGGATTTGTGTGATCTTTTTTTAACCCTCTCCACCTCTTTTTGCATCAATGTTGTTTAGCAAATAGATTTCCCCCCATAATCCTCATTGAATCCATTTTCTGTGTCAAAACGAGTAAATTAGCTTGCTTTATTTCAAAATAAACCATTAATACAGGAATGCTTGGTAATTAATTTCCTGTAATTGCCCCACCGGGATTGGTGTCAGTAACACCCACTCCTTGTAAATGTCTTCTATTAGCTTTAGCACGGTTCTTAGTGGGCCTCTCTGTGATATCAGTGTGAGGGATGAGAGAAGGGAGGGATGAGGCGAGGGAGGGATGAGGCGAGGGAGGCTATGAGACGAGGGAGGGATGAGATGAGGGGAAGAGGTGGGAGTCTGCCCATGCTAGACAGAAAGATTTAGTTTACACCAAGGTTAACCAAACAGCCCCGCATCTGAAACTGTCAGGAAGAGTTAAAACATGCACTGTAACAAGCTACATGATTTGGATGCAGACAGACGTGTATTTGACATGTATTTGGTGTGTTATCAGTTCAGATAGCCCATAATGTAACTAGCAAATACTCGCAAAGCCTAATCCTCAGCTTAAAGCACTGGCGGTTGCAATAACGCATCTTTCTGAACATAGCCTGTCCCCTCCAAAAAGCGTCTTTACTTGTAATAGCCATGCCAGACTGTTGTACAGATCTCATTTGTGGTTTCCAGGGGAGGTCTGGGACGAGGGCTGAACTGCCTTTCTCGGGCTAAGCTCCTTATGTTCACTTGTGCATATTGGAGGATTTGTGCCAGTGAACCCCCGGCAGCCCAGGTAAAGAAGTCCCACTCCACTGGCTGAGTAAACAGAGGATATGAGCAGCATTTTGCCTCGGAGACAAACCCAGCGAGGGGGCTCCCAGCTTTTAGCCCTGCTCCCTCAGACCCGGGGAGAGGCCATCAACACCCCTCTCCTCCTCCCTCCCCCAGTCTGATCCAGGAGAGCTCTCGGAAAAAGCTTTACACCCCCCCCAACCCAGCCCCCCGTCCCCCCCGTCCCCCGTCCCCCCCCCCCGTCCCCCAACCCACCCCCCTCGCGCCCTCGTTACGAGCCGGAATGTTGGTTTCCTGCGGCGCCGGGGCAAGGTGGCGGAGCGCAGGCTGGTAAGTGTGTCACCCCGGCTGTGGTCGGGGCAGACTGGCACGGCGGGGGAGCCCCCCCCCCCTCCGCCCCCCTCCCTCCCCCTTCTCCCCCACTCCTGAAACCAGGGCATGCCCCCAGTGAACACCAGAATAGGCAGCTGCCACCAGCGGCAGTCGGAGGAGCGCGGGCTCGACCCAGGAAGGGGCCTGGCTTAAAAACGAAACACTGAGACATCGATGTAACCCAAAAAAACACAGCTCGGTGAGCCACGAGCACTGGTGGTGGGCGGGTGCCCTTATTTCCCCAATCCGAGATGAGGCAGTGATGTCAGGAGGGAGGGCAAGAGGGAGGGATGGATGGAGGGAAGCGGCTACGCTGCCTGCTAGACGACAGACAGATCATTCCCCGGGGTCAGTCACCGCGGGGAACAGGAAGGATGCTGCGTCAAGCGTCTCCTCAAGACCTTTTTTTTCTCTTTTTCGTGCCTGTGATGGTTAAAACACACATGGTCACATACGCATACAAACACATGCACTCGCGCGTGACACACACATGCACTGGAAAACGCCAGGACATTTCCAGATGTCTCACCTCCACCGTGGACATTTTTGACATAGTGTATTCCTTTTAGTCGGACGTAGCTCGTCGTCTGAAAACGTTTTGGGTGCTGACCTCACTGACACCACCAAAGCTTCACGAGGTAGAACAAGTCCAGGAAATGAATGTGAGGTCTTCTCCACTTGGGAAAATAAGCTTCAAGACGGTCCGAACAAAACCCATGTGATGACTTTGAAGATTCTGGCTCATGGCTATGGGGAGGTTTACAGCTGTGCAACAACCATGAAGACATCTGTTGGCCTGGACAGAGCAGACAGCATTTCACGGGTGCTGATGCTAGCTACACCTTGGCCTTTAGTCCATGTTATTGTAACAATGGTACAGACCAGGACAATCATTGTTTATGCCTGTGGGCGCTGGAAGTGGTCTTCGCCAGAAAAATTGAGAAACCTTAAGTGGAACCAGAGTTATCAGAGACAAGTTCAGTCTCCAGCATGTCTTAGATGGGGCTTTTGCGGACCAGGAAAAGAAAGAAAAAAAAAGGTTCTTGAATCACGGCTTTGTTCATGTTTCGTTGGCGCTCCTTGGAATTTGACGGTCAAACAAAGGCTTGTATTTGTGGTTTACGAGAGGTTTTCAGGCCCCATATGGCAAATTCATTGTAAATACTTTCCTTTGGAGCCACACCTAAATCCAAAGAAGCGTTTAATGATGGCTCAGGACCCACAGATCCAAACAGATATATACAAATGATGATACAAAACAGATCCCCCTCACCGATAAAGGGAGGATCCATGCAAGATGCGTCCTGCTGGGTGTCTAACCCTCCATCTTTGAACGCCAGCTCTCTGTCAGGACCCGGGGTTCAGAAACGAGGAGCTGGATCGATGCTAGCGCTGTGGAGTGGCAGATCTCTGCCAAAGTGACTTGCACCCCTCGTGTCATTCTCAGGATAACCAGAGAGACTTGACTGTCGACAGGTCTACATGCGTACTGGTTCCACTATCCACAGTGGGGTTACCTAGGAAAAGAGTGTTTGGATAAGTAGAGTAAAAATGCAAAAAAAAATAAAAAAAAAGGTTTTCTAACAAAGTCTTAGGTCCTCATCTGTGACCTCCACTCCATCTTTTTTCTCTTTGAAAAATTCTAATACATCCAGTATGAACCTTCCTGTCTCATCTGAGATGGGGGGGGGGAACGGCATAAGGCGGAAACCGAGATAAGAGAGCGAGAGCGATGGAGAGAGGGGAAGATGAGAGATCTCTAAGCCATGTTTAGACGGCGGGGTAGGGCACTGTCATGGCTGTGTGTCTGAAAGGGGTTCCAGCCTTTGGCTCCCAGTGCATTTTAACACACCATAAATCACTCTCCCTCAGCCGCGGCCCTGCATTACGTGAATGATATATTTTATTTACACTACAGAGGAAAACACACATGGTCCTTATTAATCATCTCCCACCTTTAATAATGATTCAACTTCCAGTCATTCATCACCACTTCCAAATCCATGCCTGCAGAGAAAGTCGAGAGGAAAGTAGGAAGAGGAGGAGAAAACAAACCCGGCCGGCTAACAAGCAGGCTATTTCAGACTATAAACTGTAGCGTAACGCACACAACAGAATGCTGAGTGTCACATTCTTAAAACATTAGGCCATTGACTGTAATATGTTGCATGGTTGAATTTTAGCCGAGGGAGTGTGGCAGTGGAGGGGAGGTTGGGGGGGAGGGAGGGGTTGAGCTATTTAGTTTGTCACTCTTTGAGAGTCAAATACCTCGATGACATGAGAACTTTTCTGCACTTTGACATGTTTGTACAAGCTAGCCTCAATGCCATTAGTCACTCTGGCTTGTCTCTTTCAGAAGTCTCTGTTAATGATGGAGTAGAGACATGACCACAGATCTCTTTCAAAGAGAAAAGGGTGACATACAAAACTGCTACAACTGGCCAATGTGGCAGCATTACCATCAAAAACCTGTCAAAACCTATGGTGAATTCAACTCTTCTTTCACCAACGCAAAGACTGGATGTGTACATTCATCCATAGATGTTCACGATTATGAATAGTCTTCCCGTTTGTACTTTAAATAGATTTCATCCTGTCAGTTCCTAAGAAGAAGTTAGATCGAGTAGGGATGCCTCAGAACCATTCCACACGTTCGGAATGATTTAGAAACCGATCTGTCTTTACAGCAGTCCCTGAAAGTTATATCTCACAGTGTACAGAGCGTCTGGAACACCTCCAAGTCACACAAGAGAGTGCGAGGAAGAAGAAGAAGAAAGAATGTGTGGAGCACACACTTGCAGGGTCTGATCTCCATGTGGGAAAGTGAATGGGACAGTGAGACAATGGATGCTGGGAGGCGACCGGAGCCAAATGCCTGTACGGCCGGGAATACAGAATGTCGCATCACACGACTGGCTAAAGCCCCAGTCACATGACCTCCGGTGGTGACCATTGGCGGTGTATTGATGGGCTTGTTGGCATGGTGTAAATCTGGGGGGGGGGGGGGGGGGGGCAGAACAAAGGTAGACAGCATCACAACCTCAGAGTCCAGTGAGATAGATTGCCCACTTAATTGCATCCTTGCCACCAGTGAGGAGACAAAAGAGGGACCATCGTGGCGGCTGACACCAACAGCTTGCGATCCTCCCTTTGCCTTTTCGAAAGCATTCTCCCGCGATTTGAGCCCACGTAATGGCCGACAGATTGTTGTCTGAATGTGTGTGGGTTTCACCCCCCCCATCACCGAGTCACATACAAACGTGATACAAATCTGTTTTAACACCCCACTTTTTTTCTTTTTTTTTTACTGTTTTTCTCTTTCTGTCTGGCAATTCCGCTCCATTAAATATTGACTGTTGCACCTGGATATGGAACCCTGGTCTCCAAGACAACACAAATGTCTACCATTTTACCATGATGACTTGTTGTTTTACTGTAGCTTTAAATCTACTCTACGGTTGTGGGTTCCGAACCATTTCTCCCAGACTTGTAGTTGCTTTGTCTACGTCAACATCTTGTAAAGATGTAAAAAATAATAATAATAATATTCAGAGGGAGAATAAAGTGTAAAATAATTGAAAAGGAGAAAATAGTGGGTTTTTGATTATGTTGTGGATGTACTGTGTCATACAGTAATGGCTTAGATCTTCTCAACGGTGGAGCCATGCTTGTGCTTAATGAACCGAGAAAAAAGGTCGTTACGAAACAGTAATATCAATTTTTTTGAGAGTGCTATAGCTATCATAAAGTGAGCTGAAAGTAATAGAAACAAGATTTAAGGCAGGTTCTGCTAATGTGTGCAAAGGAGGTTAACTGGTGTGTTTAGTAACAAGCAACGGCTGCTCCTCACACTAAAGGTAGCAGGCTCTTTTACTGTCTACCGTGAGAATAGCTGCAGTTTGACAGTGGCTGTATAACATCAATAAACATCTTTTATGGACTAGCATAAATGGAATAGTAGGTGCAACAATTTCGGTTGATTTGTCCTACTGTACAAGGTTGGGGAATAACATCATATTTTCTTGGGTAAAAGAGAAAACATTTGGTTTGCCAAAATGGCACTTACAACAATAAATGTGGCGGATACCACCTGATGCAACTGGCATTGTCTTCTACATGACAAACTAGCTAATACTTGTTCCTATATAGCTATGCTTTCCTTTCAAACTAAATCTCACCCCCACCAACCACTGATGGGCTCAATAAATAACCATTAACAAATTCTTGCTCTCTTCTCCCCCTTTCTTTGAATCTTCTGACATTTCCCTCCCTTCCCAGACCAATGATATATCGAAATCTGTGAGCCTGTAATCCTATTAATAAAACTCTTGTCCGTGTTACATTTATTTTCCTTATAATCGCCTTTCTCTGAGTTCCCGTCTCTCTCTTTCTCTCACACTCTCTCTCTCCCTGTCTCTCTCTCTCTCCCTCCCTCCCTCTCTCTCTCTCTCCCTGTCTCTGTCTCTCTCTCTCACCCCCCTGTCCCTTGGCTGACCCCTGTGAACATTTCTCCCTTGCGAGGCTGAGAGAAATTCAGATTGATACCAAATATAATGGCCATTGTGGGGCTTCATAACAAGCGGCTTGATGGTGTGATCAAGGGCCGATGAGGCTGACTGGCCATGCCAGCCATCTTCACTAGCGGAGGCAGGGCCTCATGCGGGGCGCTGCGGTAGGGGGTCCTACACTACACTGCCTACTGACAACCCACCATACTTGACCTCTCTGTTATTGTGCTGCCTCCATGTTTAATTGCTGCCGGTGCTGGAATGAATAATAAAAAATAAATAAAATCTGTCTGAACTGGAGACATTTTGGGAACAACTGGTCCAGCACTTGAAAGGTTCGTCATTCATACTTTACTATACATATTAATTCTCATGTTTCATGACAAGGCAATCCTTGTATTGGTAGTCACTCCTAAATGTAACTGAAGGGTGTTTCCTCAAATCCCCCCATGCAATGGTGGCAGGCCAGCGAGCTGTGTTTGTCCTGGTGTCTGGCTGGGGTGTCTCAGGAGATGGTGGCTGATGGCTCTACACGGGCATAATCCTGACAGAAATCCTTGTCATACACGCCTCAGTAATGGTTTATGGCTCGGACCATGAGCACACACACACCATCCTTATGGCAACAAGGCAGCACCAATCCACAGGCACCACATCTCTAAACCTATCAGTTCCACAGCCAAATCCAAATGAATCAATCCCAGAGAAGGAGGGAGCCCAGGACAGTTTGCCATCCCCCCAAACAGAGAGGAGAGGATCTTGCACATCCCGCCGTGAAACCCCCCCAAAATCATTCATTGTCATATGTTTATTAGCTTTAACCAATGAGAAAAGGACATTAGCCAATGTACAGTATGAGATGACCAATTGGCTTTCTGGAATGAGAGAAGTCTGGTTCTACTAAGCCCCCTAAAGGATGATGAGGGGATTCCAGAGGGAAGGAGAGGATCATCACAGCAAAAAGAATGATTCAAAGATGCTACTATGTTTCAGAACAATCACACTGAAGGTAAGAGAATACTTTTCTGCTAGATTTTTTTTCCCCACAATGCAGAGGAATCAAAATTAAGATCAATTCAAAGTATACAGTAACTTCTTTTTTTAACTCTGGAACTTGTATGTTGTTGAAACGCAATTAATCACCTACGGTAGGCTATGTGCTGCTAAAAATATCAATCATGAAATGAACCCACCTGAGATTTGAGGAATGTGTCCGAAGGACCAAATACAGGACTTGAACTGTTGACGACAGGTTCAGCCCTTTAATAATACACCTAAACAACGATCATGTTTATTTTCACTTATCAAAAGCAAAGAGGGACCCCGTTCCCAGAGGGTGTGTAAACCACAAGCGCACACGGGCAGCGGACACGTCGTTACATTTATTTTCATATTTCAAAGAGCCCAGGAATTACACAAATTGAAGGAAACATTCCGACTTGTTAAATTCTCCAGCGGGCCCAAGGTTGGAGATTTGTCAGCGAGCTTGCCGGACAATAAAAGTGAGGCATTGACGGAGTAAGTGAAAAGTTTAATGTGGCTCTCGCTCGGGCGCATAATGCGTCGTGACCGATGAAACATTTCCCATGGTTCACACGGCTTTCTGTCAGCGCTGATGTAAAAGCCCTGGAGGCAGGGACCCGGGCCTGGCCTTTTAAACTGGCGCCTCACACTGCTCATTTGGTCTGCCACAGAATGGAGGGAGGGAGGGAGGGAGGGAGGGAGAGAGAGAGAGTGAGAGAGAGGAGGAGAGGAGGAGGAGAGAGACAGAGAGGAGAGAGAGAGAGAAAGAGAGAGAGAGAGAGAGAGAGAGAGAGAGAGAGAGAGAGAGAGAGAGAGAGAGAGAGAGAGAGAGAGAGAGAGAGAAGAGGGGAGGTGAGAGGGAGAGGGAGAGGGAGAGGGAGAGGGAGAGGGAGAGAAAGAAAGAAAGGAGAGAGGGAGAAAGAGTGAGAGAGATGGAAGGCTGTGAGCATCCTAAAAATGAAGTTATAATCCTGAGAGGTATGTTATACCTTAGTTTCTAAAAATCTCCCCTAAATGTAAATTGCATATTTTTTTCACCATATTTTAATCACACTTAAAGAAACCCAACATTGATTTGTGTTGCTATAGATACTTCTACATCACAGTATGGGAAATGAGTGAGACAGTTATATGATCAGCCCATTAAACCACAGCCTAGGCAGGGGGAGAGGCTTATGATAATGATGGATTCATTTCACATCTCCTGAAATAGATGTTTTAATATGTAAATATACCACTGTCGAGGCCGACTTGGCATTTCCCCACATTCTCTGAATATCTGTCCTCATATTCATGTCTAAACCCCGTTCATTGTTTTTGTTGCTGCGTTCTCTCCCTCCACCTTTTCAATCACGAGAGGCTGGATTTCCCCTAACAAGCTACCAGCAGGGCCGTTTTCCAGCATCCGAACACGGTGACTCCCCAGCACACCGTCTCGACCCCCCCCCCCCCCACCTTTCCCTCATTGTTACAGCAGCTGAAGAGTGAGCAGACACTGGCCAATGGAAGCCACAAAAGGGGATAGAGTTGCTTTACATGAAAATCTAATAGGCAATTTACATTTAAATTTCCTCTGTCTCTGTTACGGCCAGATTTAAAAGAGCAAAAGGGGGCTGCTTTTAAAACCCTGCGCCCCCCCCCCTCCCCTCGCCCCTTTTTCAACCTCCCCCTCCCGCTACAGCTTTCATCCTCACCTTTAAGAGCAGCCAATCAGCCAGGGGCTTGGCACGGCGCTACGGCGATGGCACCGAGGCAACCCGTACCCCCAAACAAAGGCCCCTTCATTAAACCATCTCCAGCAGAACACTGAACGCGGAGAACCAGCCGCCCAGGACCCGCCGCCACATTAGCCTCTCTGTGAGGCAGGGAGTGTGATCAGACGGGCAGGTACACGGCACAGAGAGGCACCTTAGTTAACACTCTGGGGACTCCGGCAGAGGCTTTGTAGAGCACGCCGCGCCCTTGACATTCGACGGCCGGACATTTTGGGTGAAGTCTCTAATGAAGGTGTGAGGCGGAGTGGGCGGACGGCAGACGTCTCGGAGTGCGTGGAGTGGAGCGGCGGGGGTGGGGGGGTGGGGGGGGGTTCGAGCGACCATGGAAAGGGGTCCAGATGTAGCCTTTGATGGGGCCTGTCACAACCCCCAAATCAAACGACACCAAAGCAATTTTTGCTCTGTCGTGAGAGCATCTCAACCGATGATCTATCACTCACCTGGCTCCGTCTCTTTCTTTATTATGACACTCCTTTAGCGCCAGTAACCGGGCATGTTCAAAGATCACAGTGCAGGGCAGAGGTGTCACTGTCATGATAAGGATTTAAGAGGTGTCACAAACCATTCGGACAACATTTCAGCTTCTGACATGACATCCCACTGCTAGCTGGCTAGCCACAGTGGCTGCCCTAAACGGTTTTGTTTTGATGGAGGGTTCAACCAGAGTGCCAAACGGACTCCCAGCTCCCGGAGTTTTATATCAGTGGGCTACCAATCCCTCAGGCATAGGTCTGTGAATGTATTGTCCTGTGAATGCAGATACGCTGTCATTAATCTACCATTAAACTGAATAAACGCGCCACCCAATGCTGTTACACAACAAAGCGCAGCTGAAATAAAGTGATGCGAGCAGAACAGGGAGACATGAGGGAGATGCTTGCGCCTCGAGTATCTATTTACACGCCGCCACAGAACCCATTCTCGACATTTAAGCCTTCTGTGAAAGCACGCCGATTACCAGGGATGAACAACCCAACTTAATGCAGCAGGAAAGCATTGGGCCAACTTCTGAGAAGGTATGTTCATCTCTGTAGGTCTGCGGGAGGAAGGCTCGAGGAGCTACAGCACATTCACATAGGAGCAACTTTACTGCATATAGAATTATACACCTTATGCGAATCATAAATGAGGGGTAATTCCTTCACAGGAGTAATAAACCAGGAAATATGGACCACATATATCCTACATAACAATATACTTCTGCGGGATGAATTAAATACGGTGGCATGATTTACAAAGTATACCTCTAAATTACCCGTTTTAATGAGTTAAAATACGGCCGCCGTAGCGTTGGCGCCTTGTCGCGGTTGTCGGGCAGAACAGCCGTTGTGTTATGAATGTGTGACGCCTTGTGGACAGGGCCTGCCATGGTGAGACACGATGCATTGTATCATCCCGTTCTTAATAAAACTGAGGGGGGTGGGGTGGGGTGGGGGGGGGGGGGGGACGCCTTCAGAGCATAAGGAAAGTTATGGAAAATATCTCTCACCCAAGGACACAGGACCAGATGTGCTAAGACTTATGGGAGCAATCATAGGTGGCCAAGGCTCTGGTGTGGGCCTTATTAAGTTAGGCTGCAATCCAGCACCTTCAACTTATTAAGCTGTCAAGAGTTGCAATGATTAAAACCAAAGAAAGGTCAGTCACAGACCTTCAGCACTGTGCAGACCCTGATATTTGCTTTTAGGCCCCAGACCTAATGAAGACGTTTTACTTGATACATGCAGGGGGGGGGTTGAAAGAAATAGGTCTTCAGAGATTGTCCTCCCTCCTCCCCTCCCCAACCCCCTCCCAACCCCCCCCCAACCCCCTCCCACCCCCCCACTCCCCCCCGCCCGTCTCCTCGCTCTCGCTTTTTTCAGCTTTATACAACCAACGCTTGTTTAAAAAAAAAATATATCTATCCTTTCTCGATTCCCCCTCTTACGTTTCGACTCTTACTTCCTCCTTTTCTTCTTCGTCTCTTCCTTTTTTCATCAGGGCGGAATTCTCAGAAATTCATTTAATCTGAGAGAAAGAGGGAGAAGAGAGAGAGAGAGAGAGAGAGAGATGAGAGTGAGAGGGAATCAGAGCCATTGGAAAGCTGATGCAGTGCTCCGCTAGGCTCCATTCAGCGGGTTTTGCATAATATGTCCGTGTGCAGGGGGATCAAAGGCAGCAGGTTAATGGGAGGGAGGCTGGGGGGATAATTACAGGGAGGGGGACAGGTTGGGGAACAGTGGGTCGAGGCGGGCCGGCCTCCTAATATGCTCCCATTCTGCTGACAGCAGGATTTTGACGTTCCTAGCGACGGTGATTTAGAGAGAGGAGAAAGAAAAAAAATCGGGTCGAGTTTATTGAGAGCTGTCAGTAGCATCCCTCGGACTGTCTGCGGCCCTGCCATAGCCCCTCGCCAACGCTCCAAGATTTATTCTCCTGTCACAGCTGATGATGTCACTCTGAGCGAGGGACACTCTGGCACGGGATTGGGTGCGGAGGAGAGGGAGAGTGTGTCCGGAAAGGGTGGTGGTGGTGGTGGTGGGGGGGGGGGTTCAGGGATTACAGCCCCCCCGGGCAGAGAATCAATCACGTCGCGGCGGCGTCAACGAGCGAGCGGGCGCCACTCACTCGCGCTATTTCAATTTCAGTCCATGTCGAGAGACGAGGGGTGTCACCCGTGTCATTCGCCTCTCCCCGCACGTCTGAGCGCGTGTGTCTGTGTCTGGACGCGCCGCGGTGACACCTGCTCGCAGGTGGACAGAGATGTGACCGTGCCCGCGGCCCTGGCATTACTTTAGAGCTGTGCTCTGACATGCCTTTGACACCCCATGAAATCAGTATCATTAGTGAGAGACAGCGTCGAGGCATGAAATGTTGGAGAGCCGGCGATGAAAAAAAAAGAAAAAAAAAAAAAGAAAAAGAGGAACAAAAAAGTGACGGTGAGTTCAAAGCATGCCCTTGACTTCACAGCAAGTTTTTTTTGGTCTGTCTGTCTGTTTTTTGTGTGTGTGTGTCTGTCTAGCTCAGGACAATTCTCAGGCTGCAAATTGTGAATGACAGATATGCAAAACTGGAGGTCATCCACAGTTCTCTGCGGTATTTGAGGGGTTTGAGCCGGCGTGATGATGTTTCAGAGGTGGTGAAGGTTGTGCATAGCTGCTAAAACATGTCAAGAGACAGCGCAGGTGTCTAACCAGAGGTGAAAACACCAGGCTCAGCGAGACAGTCCCTCAGGAAGAAGCCAATGCACAGACTCTATGTACTGTGGATGCCCTGTAGCTGTGGCAATGACAAGTTGATGGGAGTGCTCTTGTGCATAATATGACACCAGTATACAGTTCTGGTAAAGTTACTTTTCCAGGGAAAATAAACCCAGAGAAACACATCCACTGAAAGGCATGCTTAGAACAAATGTATTTTGGTTCGTTGGTCTAAATATATGTTACCCTTCGAGTGCCTCGAGACCTAAAGTAAAGTAAAAGACCAAAGTAAAATAGTGAATGCCATCACTGTACCCGTCTGTGATCAGTGAAATGATTAACATTTAGAAGACAAAATCACCGGCGCCTGCACTCCGGAACACCAGCATAACCCGAACTACCATGTAATATCGAACCACGAGGACAATCTGAGATCTCAAGGTCACCTGCAGAGCACAGGTCTGGGATCAGCCTTCGCTACAGCTTCCAGAACCATGGCCATAATTACCTCATCCCCAGCCCTGGCTGTGGATCGGCACTGGGGACACCAGGCGGATCTATTCCTGCCCGTGACTCCAGGCCCAGCTGCTTTTAAATATGCCCCTTGGTCCCCGTCAAGCTCCCAGAGAGCTCAGTCAGAAGAATCTCCGACTCCAATCATCTGTCCTGGAGACCCGAGACACCAGGGCATGATGGGCTCGCTCCATGAGACGACTTGCGGCAACGGAAAAGACGGTCTGTCTGCATAACTGAACCTGTTCGCTTGCCGGCCTCCATGGATTCCATGGCCTAAATAGAGATGTTTTACCTGAGGCTTCCTCTCTGCTCTGCCATCTTTCGGCGGGATCCCAGTAGAACACAGCGAGGGGTACAGGCAGAGGAGACATTTAGGAACAAGTTACTAAGTTGGTAAAAATGAAACACAGATCGGTTGGAGTTGCCGACTCACTGTTTAAGGCAAACTATGTGTTGACAGGTGGCAGAGAGAACCGTACGAGGCCCCCACATTTGAAGCAGTCCTATCTAGCCGTTTTTTTTCTTTCTTAAAGAGTACACGCCGATTTTGCACCGGCTGTGCTTACCAAGCGGGGAAAACAAAAAAGAGTTTCTTTGAGCCTGCAGCCATCCCAACAGGAGCAGTCGGTGAATCACACCGTGAAACCGCTGAGAGCTTCTTTAGCATCTTTAACTGCACTCCTGGCGAACGCTGTCTCTGTCTCCCAATCCTCTGGTGTCACGGCGATGTGTCCCTCGACCCCCCCAAAAAAACAACCTTATCTGTCTATCTCTGTGATCAGTTACACGCTCATTATGTTGGATCCATCAACATTTTGAAAAGCTTGAACACATTTTTTTTTTTCCCTAATAGTTCCCAGGATACTCTTGACTACAGTTGAAAGCTCCAGTTACCTGAAACAAATTGCCTGAAGAAATCTGAACCTCTGCTCGCCTGGAAACGTACGAGAAAGACACATCGCTTCGAAACATTAAAGCACAATACTCTTGTGTTTTCGGCTTTTTAAATTGTCCGCTTGGAAAAGAAATAAATAAAGAATAAAAAAAGGGGGACTTTGTAGTCTGTGTGCACTCGAAGTTTGTGCTTTGGGCAAAACGTTGCGTTCTACCACATTTCCCCGGTATAAAAGCTCTTTGACTAAGCGGCAAGATAGAGTTTCACAGCATGTTTGAGTGAATGTAGTATGCAAAGATGTTGCCAATGTGGTTTTCATCACAGTAAAATAACAGATTCTCATTTATTGGGATAGGCACTGAGGGGGCGTTCAGAGCGTAGCATGCTGAGACATACTGAGTGTTTGCGTCAACTTAATTCACCCCCTTTTTTTATTCTTTACAATATACAAGATTTAAAAAAAGGTGTGTTAGTCACTGGCATGTTGTACATGGCATGAAAAAACAGGGAGACTGACGGGTACGTTTTGTACAAGAAAGGCTTGAAAAAGTCCAATCGTTCTACAAGACCCAAACAGACCACCCCTTGTCAACAAAAAAAGGAAGCTCTTCCTTTCTGTTTCCGTCTTTCCCTCTTTTCTTCTCTATCTCATCTCCGCTCCATCTCTCTCTCCCTCTCTCCCTCAGCCTCATCCGATCCCTTGGCCTGTGTCGTTTGAGGGCTCATCCGAGGCGGTGGGAGCCCGGTTGGGCCGGACAGCCTGCTGAGATAAGAAGTCAGAGGGCTCTGCCAAGACGCCTGGCAGCAGACAGTCTCAACACTCAGGCAGGGAGAAACGTCTCAATCAGAGAGCTCTGCAGAACCTTCTGGAACACACCGGGGAGGAGATGAAAACCCTACTAACAACTAGCCCCTAACAACACAATTAATGATATGCATGGATGGAACCTTGGGTTCAAGGTAAGTGCGTCGAAGCTGCAAAATCAACAATATTGGATTTTCCTCTAATAGTTTCGCTGCACATCGGGTGAAGGTAGGTCATGTGCCTCCTTGAAAATATACACAACCTGAGTGTGTGGCCGTGAATATGTTCACTTTATTATACATCAAGAGGACTTTTGGAGAGTAGTTCTCGTCCTCTCCTCGCTCTCTCCGCAAGAGAGCAAGGATGCACAATACATGGCGAGAGAGACAAAAAATATATTCCTTGAAATGCCTCAGTCCAAGAAAGGCTTAAATAAATAAATAAAACTTGCAGGGTTCAGCGCAAGTTCAGCTAAGGAAGGCCAAGAGATAGACAGGGCAGGGAGGCAGAGAGAGAGAGAGAGAGTCAGAAAAAGAGAGAGAGAGAGAAAAAAAGGTACACAGAGAAAAAAAAAAAACACACACTTTTGCCTGGACTGCCTTGCTCCTAGGTGTTGCTAAAATGATTAGCTGCCAGCAATCAGCCCCTGGCCAAATCAGCTTTTGAACTGGTCAGGGCTGAGTTATCACATGACTGCCAGCCCCCTGGCCACCCCACGCCGCTTGCTGGCAGGTGAAACCTGCATTACTGCTTGCATAATTCCCCAGATGGGTGCGATGAGTTCACAGCAGCTTTAGCAGGAACCAAATTGTAGGGATTGCTGACACATAATCGTTTTAGAGGGGCGAGAGAGAGAGAGAGCCTCGACACAAAGTCTGCAGTTCTCCACACACGCAATAACTGAATTGTGTACTCGCTCAAACTCACACACACACACACACTCTCACCCCCTACTGCCCTCCCCACCCTCCAGACACACACACCAAATAACCGAATCGAGCGCTCCCTCTCTCACACACATTCTCACACACCACCCCTTAACACACACACACACACACACAGGGAGAGGTGAGGGAGACAGAAGGAGGTCAGATTCGGGAGGCAGTGCGAGCAGGCGGTTACCCACTGTTGATGCCGTCCCAGGTTCATCACTTTAAACAGGCTGAAACAGCAGGAGAGGTCTCGGCCGCCGCCGAGCCAAGCGCCTCCCAATTAGGATGAGTCATGCACTGTGGCGAGCCGGGAGCGCTGGGAGACTGCAGCCCACATCAGAGGGAAGCACAGCCCCAGCAGCTCAGGTTGTGCGGGGGGGTATTTCTTTATTAATTTTGTTTTTTTGGGAGCGTCACTGGTGTTTTCGTGCTCTAACACAACCCCCCCGCCCCCGCCCGCCCCGCCCACGAACACCCATTCCCAGTGGGACTGCTGAACTGAGCGCTGACCCCCTCGGCTGGGCGAGATGTGCAGGCGAGCGTGCAGTAAATCGCCCCTCACGGCGTACTGTACCACCTCTCCAACCCCCCCCCCCCCCGCCCCCGATCAACTCTGGCCCCTCGATCAACCCCCTTCCTCTGAGTGTCTAAGAGAGTTGGCAGTAGACATGGAGAGACATACAGAGAGAAAGAGCCAGATGGAGAGAACGAGAGAGAGAGGTGGAGAGAGCGAGACAGATGGAGAGAGAGATGGAGCGAGAGAGAGATGGAGAGAGAGAGAGAGAGAGAGAGAGAGAGAGAGAGAGAGAGAGAGAGAGAGAGAGAGAGAGAGAGAGAGAGAGAGAGAGAGAGAGAGAGAGAGAGAGAGAGAGAGATGGAGAGAGAGACAGAGAGAGAGAGAGAGAGAGAGAGAGAGAGAGAGAGAGATATGGAGAGAGAGAGAGAGAGATTAAGAGATATATGGAGAGAGAGAGAGAAAGTGAAGCATGAGGGGAAATCCAGAGACAACCAACGTCGACGGGCGGCGGGGGGGGAAAGCGGGGTCCACATCGTGAGCCCGCCTAGCAGCGCAGAGAAAGCCGTAACCAAAGCCCCCCTCATTTGGATTTTCAAGGTCTCTCAGCAGGACGGAGCTTCTCCTCTTATTCCCTCTCGTGTTTGTCAGTCCTTAATGCCTTCTGTCACCTCCGCACAGGAGTAAGTTAGCCTAGCTTTGGCACATTGTCAGAATGAATCTGGGGCAGACTGGACGTATACACACTGGCAGGCTGTTAGGCCTTAGGGGCTCTCCGGATAAGGAAGTCCCTCTCAGTATTTAAACACAATTTCACATAGCCCCAACAACATTAGTGACACACACACACACGTACATCCACACGCACCTGATCCTGACAATCACCATGCCACTTTGGATCTGCCCTTCTCTGAGGTCACCACGGAGTGACAGCTGTCACAGTGGCCCTATTACCCTCGCACGGCGGGGAATTAAAGACAAACAAACCTGTGGCCACCAGCAGTGTGGAAATGAGAGTGTGCGTATGTGTGCGGGTCTGAGTGTGTGCTTTTTTTTGTGTGTGGGGGAGAGCGTGTGTGTATTTGGGGGGGGGGGGGGGGGAACGGAGTCAGGGAGCATCATTCCTTCCTGTCTGAAGGGGGTAATAACAGAGAGACTCTGCTGTGCTTCCATTTCCTCTTATGTCTCTCCAAGCTAGCATGGGCCTTGCTGTAAAACCACTCTCCTATGGAGTCTGAATAAGGCCCCATTTGTCTCAGTGTCAGAAAAACCTACAGGGAGGACCGTTGGCAAATGAAGAGAATGTGGTGCCTTGACAGTGTAAAAAATATCTCTCTATCTCCGCACGGCACATATTTGCACTGTCTCTCCCCTTGCTGTGCAAATCCAGCCGTGGGTAAGCTATCATCTACTGTACCGGCGCTGATAATAATGGAGGCTTTTCCTCGTCTCACAGGCTGATGATCGAGCGTGGCCGTTCCTGTGCCGTGCCCTCCCCCTCAGGGTCGTGTTCACAGCGGCGTGATTCACCTCCTCTCTGACGGTGCACTGCCCCCGCCAGCTCAGAGAGGCCGTTCGCCACGGTACATGTGTTTCAGCCCCCGTTTAGCATGCGGGGCGGGCACGGCGCCATGGTGACTTTTAACCCCCGACGAGGGGTGGGGGGGTGGGGGGGTGGGATCGCTGCTCCTCCACCCCCCCCTCCCCCCCCCCCCTCCCCCCAGGGGGAACGGCGCTTTAATGGTAATTTAAGTGTAAAATCTGGTCCCTGGAAAAAGGTCACTGGATCTGCATAAGCCCTCTTGAGCCAGGCTTAGGACCCTGTCGGCCTTCATGCTAGGAAGCCCCCCCTCCTCTCTCTCTGTTCCAGCCCCCAGACCCCCTCAAGTCCACTTAGGCCTGGGTGTGGGGATGAGGGGAGAGGAGAGGGAAGGATAGGTTGAACTCGTGTCCCTTTGACTGCGCTCGGCATCCTAAAAGGGGGCTCGCGAGGGGGCGCGATCGATACCCTCGTCATCTCTGCCCCTGCCGACACACACATCTCACATCTCGCCATATTTCACACGCACTCTCATCTCCGGGATGTAATGAATTCAAGCTCGATGTTGACAGATGGGGGAAAAGAGCAGTGGAAATAGCAAATCTCAGTCATCTGTGGCCCATGTAACAGACAGGAACCCCTCCACTCATAGGAGTAGAAGCATATGTTGTTTTGTGTCTCTCCTCGGTTACACTTTTACTTATTAATTGTATTTATCAAGTTCCTCTGGTGAGCAGCTCTGGGAGAAGGACTTGACTCCAACAGATGGTTTGCTAATTCGGTTAAGAGCAAAAGCACTTGTTGGTTATTATGTGTGGGTACACCTATGCAATCATGTAGCTCTGTTTGGAAAAAAAGAAATACAGAAATACAGATATTATACAGAAATATTCACAGGAAGTCAATTTGTGCCACTTCAACATGCTTATGCACAGGCTTAGGCAAACATACCCACACACACACACACACACCCACCCACACACTCAAAGACATGTGGGTGATTCCCCTCAGAACACCACAGTACATTACCTAATCATTCATTCCAGAAGAGAGCAACTCTCTATGTAACAAGAGGCTGTTTAATTTTAGCGAAACACAGTCTTTGGCGGTTTGTGTGTGTGTATGTGTGTGTGTGTAGTTATGCGTTCAGAAGACAAAAGGGACGTTTTTAAACCACGGATGAACTAACTACATCTAAACCACGGATGAACTAACTACATCACACCAAATAGTTTTCGTTCTGGACTGTGACACATTTAAGAGGTCTGATAATCAAAGGGGCATGGTGAGTCCAAAATCGTGTTTTCATAATAAAAATGGTGTCAGCCTTCATTTCCCTTTCCCCAGCCTGTTAACAAAGAGGTATTTTGAAGCCGTACAGGAGGCGGCCATGACGGTTCATCCCTGGAGCATTAGCCATATTTTAAAACATGTGGGAATGCTTTTGCCCAAACATAAAAGAGAGGCCATTCCCAGGAGGGAAGCAGAGCTAACTCCGTGCAGTGTTCATTTTGACAACTTCTCGTGCCATTTTGTCAAGCATTAACCTTGGGCCTGCCGTTCCTCGTTTGAAGCCAGGACTCAGTGGCGAGAGAAACCAGGGGAAGGGCAACAACCGGCCTGATTATGCCACTATTAACCAAGAAGTTGGCCGGGCACTTAAATGTTGACCCTGTTTATGTGTTAGCATGGGAGCAAAGTATGTGATAACTCCACAGAGAAAAAAACTGAAGAAACCAATAAACAAGATAGAGGACTGAAACTATAAACAAAAACTGAATGCATTGTACACATCAGGATGACTAACATGGAATTGAACTTGAAGATGATATACATTTCCTGTGCGTGGACAATCGTTTCTATACTACTGCATGCAATGATATGTGCTTTGTGCAAATGTTATTCGTCCCTGGTAACCATAGGGACGTGACACAAGTACAAAAGAAACCTCCGGAATAAACAAATGAGCGGCTGTGCAGCCCCTGGCACAGAGGCCAGGAACCCCCCCACCCCCACCCCCCCACCCCCACCCCCCCACCCCCACCCCCCCACCCCCACCCCCCCGAACAGCTACAAAGTCGATGAAGCCAAGATCAATGGGACACTTGTAATGGATGACGATGGATTGGTGGTTTAATATTACACCCCTTGCCGAGGCATTACGATATCTCCACCGTATAAATGTTAACCTGTAATCCCCCCCCTGCCTCTGCGCCCCCCCCCTCCCCCTCCCCCCCGCAAAGAACACTGCCATTGTTTGTCCTCTCCCTCGCAGGAGCCCAACCCTGCATTGATTCTGCTGTTATTGAATGCTCAAACAACGCACGGCACCCAGATTGATCTATACCAATTATGGGCACAGGAAGTCTCATTTCATTCCACACACAAATCCTTAAGATCAAATACTGTAGATCCAACAGGCAAAGGCAGGTTGGGAGAGAATGAAAACCAAGGTTTCTCATGAATCTGGAATTTATCTCTTGCATTATAATTTGTTCTTCCAATTCGGCCGTAGAGCTGCTGTTGGCTTGACCTCTGCACTCGACCCCTGACCCATGACCCTGAGACATCTGACCAGTCACCACTCTGGGGGCAGCAAATTAATAGAAGCGCTGCCTGTTAATTGCATAAGGGGCTGGCTAAGAGATTCATCACCTCAGTCATGGCCAATGCTTTCCATTGACCCCCTCCAGCCCCCACCCCCCACCCCCCCCGGCTGGTTCCCAGAGGGCTGGCCCAGCTGTGCCCCCCGCCCGCTCGGCCCCACCCTGCCTGGGCCTGCCAGCTGATTATTCAGCATCAGCCCTTATTCATCAAGTCGATGCCCCGCGCTTTAAATGGAAATTGCAGGATTAATACAAGCATTCATTTTGTCCAGGAAACCTTCATGGCTTTAGCCCACTAATCGAATTGGAATAAAGAGGCCGGCGATGGGAGGGACCTGATTGAATTAGGGGAGAGGTACGACCCACATTAGACTACGCTCCAGCAGGGTCCTAGCGCTGAGGCTAACACAGAACTAGCACATGCAGGGCTAAGATTTGGACCCGCCATGACACCCACTCTTATGACTAGTATAGGCCCGACCAACCAGTGCTACGGTCAAATGAAAATTGCGTTACGTCCGATGTTTGTGTCAGAGAGTGATTTCGATACGGGGGTTTCTAACAGGAACAGACGCTGGAGGGTAACGACTCGGACTGTTCAGCTCATCTACCAGCCCCCGCCACGACACTCTCAGAGTCACACACACACACACAGTACTGTATCACCATATTTATACGTATCGTCTTCTCATCAATAAACAAGCCGGTGCTGTACTATATATGGGTTGTCAGGCTCCCACAGTGCTGCTCCTTATCAGTGTGTCTCTCTCTCTCTCTCTCTCTCTCTCTCTCTCTCTCTCTCTCTCTCTCTCTCTCTCTCTCTCTCTCTCTCTCTCTCTCTCTCTCTCTCTCCTCTCCCTCTCCCTCTCCCTCTCCCTCTCAGCTTTTGCAGGGTCAGCTCAGACAGCTGAGTCTGGCCATGATGCCAATTATCTACTGGTTTTACCACCGGGTACATGACACTTAGCCAGCCAGCACACACACACACACACACAGAGTGAACAACACTGAACGCGCAGGCAGGCAGGCATGCATGCATACAGCCAGGCAATAAGAAGTGTGCACACAGACACAACCCCGCAGACACACACTCACAACTCCGTCTTCGGCTGCGTCTCGCTCCAAATATATAAAACGACACGTTGGGGAAAACAACACACTAAGTACCGTGGAGATGAAAAGCGGTGGCGTGTGGCGACGGCTAACTCCGGAGGAACGCGTCGTTAAGGGAAACGCCGCTAATTTGTGGACGGCGGCTGTGCTTTCAGTGTTTCCACAGAAAGCACATCTGAGCTGCGCGGCGGTCTCGCGACGGGCTGAGTTGCGAAACACGTCGACGACGCATGTTCAATTTTCTCTCCGCTCGGCACAACATGACCCCACCTCGCCCCCCCCCTCCCTCACCCTACGACTCCCCCCCCCACCTCGGACTGACAGACAGATTAGATTGGACATAGCTGACAGCGGTGAAAGCAATCGGATCTGGTGCCGTTGGGGGTGTGTGTGTGTGTGTGTGTGTGTGTGTGGGGGGGGTTGTTTGTGTAAAATGACACCCGACATCGGCCCCCTCCCCTCCGTCAGAATCGCCGTCGGCCCAATCTAGCGCCGGCCGATTACCACCGGGCCTGGGGGGCGGGGGGGGGAGGTGTTTCCTCGTCGACGTGTCATTTCCTGTCCTGTGTTTGTCAATCGACGCCGCCTACCCGCCCACGCGTGGGTCCGTCTGTGGGAACGAGCCGGCGTCGCCCCCCCCCCCCTCTGCTCCTCCCCTCTCCATACCCTTCCTTCAAGCAGCATCTCCTTCGCCACGGCGCTGACATCTTTTGACAGCATGTAGATAGATAAGATTCCCTCCGCCGAAGAGCCGTCGAGGGATTAGAAACATACTGTCGGCGGCGGGCTGTCTAGATAGCTTTCTTTCGGCGACATGAGGTTTCGTAACAAACAGCTCGTGTGATTGTGATCGTGAGGTACCTCAGCGCAGCGACGCGTCCACAGTGACGGGGAATCAAAGTTCCCTCCGCTCACTGTACGTATCGCAAGCCGCGGATGGAAGTTGGGATCGGCTGGGTGCGTGTCATATCAGTAATGACGCTCGAGTTCAATTTAAAGGAGGCAACGGCATTCACAGTGCTATCGACTCATATCACAGGTCACATGTAAGGTGGTGTTGTCAACTGTCCGTTGACAATGTGTTTGGGCCTAATCTTGATCTCACAAAAGCCGTTTCATGCAAGAAATACAACCTGATCCGGCTGTTTTGAATGTTTCGTTGCGGTGCTCAAGTGTATTCTGACCTACAAAACAATGGAGTGTGATGGCAGAGATCCAGACCACACTTACTGAACTCATCATTACAACAGCTGTCCAACCATTCTCTCTCTCCCTCCCTCATTCTCTGCCTCCATCCTCTCTCTCTCTCAGTCTTCCTCCCACCCCTTCCCTCCCTGACACAGTCGTTTTTCCTTTCTCTTGTGTACGGGGGGGGGGGGGGGGGGTGGGGGGTTTCCAGGCCGACTATACATAGTTTTTTGGCTGATAAACAGTTATATCGCAGCCCCTGTCAAATCAATCATGTCCTTCATGTGTTTAGAGCCCGGTCGAGAGAGTGCAGTTGTGTGTTTATGTGAAGGGAGAATGACTCAGAAGGATGAAGGATACGCAGTGACAGGGAAAACCCCAGAGTTCATATTTTCACAGGGCGTGTGTCGTCAGCCGTGGTCGGACAGCGATAAGAGCTTTCGGAGGGAGAGAAACAGCCGGGACAATGGAGACCGGACCAACTACTGCGACACCCAGAGCTGTAAGGAGAAGACACACCGTCTCGAGCTACTTCGCCCAGTCGGATGCTGTTTTCCCGTCTGGCGATCCTCCAGGTGGTGTGTCTGAGTTTCCTCTAGGCTTGTGTGTCTCATGGGAATGGTTCACCCCCACGTCAAGTCGGCATTCCAGCGCACCCTTCACCCTGGCCTCCCTCCGTCCTATCCTCTCCTCTCTCCCTCTCCTCCACGGCGGCGAGCCTCCCTGAAACATTACCAAAACCCCAGCACCACTCCCCCTGATTTATGGTGTCATTAATGTCAGGCTATCAGTGGACATGAGCGCATGAGACAACAGCCCCGGCCGCCCAAAAACAAATAGTTTTGATTAAAGTCAAGGACATTCCGTACAGCTTCTCCGTAGAAAGGCATTCATCACGTTTGATGCTGACCCTCCCCCCCCACACCACCCCCCCCCCCCTCCTCTCCCCACCCATCCTCCCTCCCCGGTGTCTGCCGAGTGGCGTGATGGCGGGCTTGCCTAACAAGCGCTGAGCTAACACAGATACGGAAGGGCTTACGCGTACGCGAGCCACGACAGACGAAAGGTGGAAGGGTGTCGGCGGGATGGATCGAGTGTCCAAAGGGATTACGGAGAGAGGGAGGCGTCTACCGATGAAAACCTGAGTCCTGACAAAAACGTTTGTTTCGCCCCTCGCCATTTCTCGCCCGCGCGTTCGCTGCGGAACGCGCCCCGCGTAACCACGTGTAGCCCCGTGGAAACTGCGTCTGGCTCTGCTGTACTGCGGCTGCAGTCGATGACAACCTGTAACATATCCCCCGGGGAGAAGAAGAGGAACAAGATAGGCCAAATTGAAATGCAGACGGGGTTTACAAATCCTTAATCCAAACATCTGTTAGAATGACAGGGAGGAGGATATGAAGAGCATACCAGAGTGGATGGGAAAATCGGGGCACTTTAGCGCCGATGCTAACTTTTTTAAATCTCCCACGGGAAAAAAAGGGGGGTAAAAAAAAGACGTCCCGCTGGCTAGCGTAAACAATGTCCAGGAAGTCCTCAAAGTCCCAACCTCACACGCTCACTCTTCCAACCATCTCCCGAGGTCAGGGGTTCAAACGAAAAGGCCAACACAATTACGGGGAATTGAAAACGCACACAAATACTGGTGCTGAGGAGCGCAGTGAGAGGGCCTTATATGAGGCGGCGTGTAACTCGCAGGCCAAACAAGCTACCATCGAACCTGAGCCCTGGTTATCTCCATGCTTACCCCTTATCTAATAAAAAGAGATTAAAGTCGTATTATTCCAACGCGTGTGTTATCCTAGCGCTGGATGCTTTTAAGTGTCACTTTGTCACGGGTATTGAGGGGAGGAAAGTGTGATTTTAATCAGGCCGGCTTTAGGTGTTTTACTCCAGTTTCCTGCTGTCCAGATGTTCAGAGCTGGTACAGGAAGCTTCCCCCCTCCCTCCTGTTCATTCCCTCTGACTGAGACATAAGTGCAGGGTTATTGTGTTCCTCTCAAGGTCTCTCTTAAATGTCTCTCCCACTCAAATATTTGGACAGTCACAAGAGGGGAGACGTGTATCAGGTGTGTCTGCAATGAAAAAAGGGATCTCGGTGGGTGCTGGGATATCCACAAGCACTGTGCCTTGACGGAGCCTCATCCACAGTAGAGTAGCATGCAGCAACACACAGACACACAAGTGCACACACACACAGACACACAAGTGCACACACACACAGACACACAAGTGCACACACACACACACACAGACACACTCGCAGATAAACAGACACGGATATACAAGGACACACCCACAAAGCAAACAGACACCCATATGAATACACACACACACACCACAGGTCCCCTGTGGGAAAGCCGAGCATGATGACCTCACCCAGAATAGTGTGGAGTTCTTCCAGAGCATGATTTCTCATCACGACCACCGTGTTCTAATAACGTCCGTCTGGAGTGATATGAGGTTCCAATGTGATACCGACATTCAGAGACCTCTCCTCTGTGGCTCGGTGTGTGTGTGGATGTCGAAGTGTGTGCAAAAAAAGAAATAGGTGTGTTTGTGGACGTGTGTGTGTGTGTGTGCAGCGCTGGACTTAACCAGCCCCACATGTGACAGTCACTATGGGACGGATCCTTCGGCCCTGCCGGGACCCCCACACCCCTGGTTCTCATTGACTCTGGTTACACTCCACGCTCGCGGGGGCAAAAGACGAAATGGGAATAAAGTCAGGGGGGGGGGGGGGGGGGGGAGAAAAAGAAAATAAACAGAAAACAGAGGATAATATACAAGAAGTCAAGTCATGTGGTTCCCCCTTGTCAGTAAATAACTGGAGGCACCGGTGAAAGAAAAACGCAGTGTGTGCGTGTCTTGACCCTGAGAGCTACGTCTGACTGAAGTGTAACTGAAATAATGAAGTAGGAACCAGGGTTTTATTTTATTTTATTTTTTTTTGGGGGGGGGGGGGGGGAGCTGTTTCCATCTGAAATAATGAGTCCCAATGGTCCATTCAAAAGTCCAGGGATGATGCGTGAAACAAAATGCATGATAGCACCAAGGAAACGGAAGGGCTTCGCCGTACTTTGGCGAAGACCCAGAGATGTGACTGTGGAAATGTCACCAACTGGATGGCGTCTGTCCACCTGCTCCCTGTCCACAGTGTCAGGCCCAGGGAGGGGAGCTGTCCCTGATCCACCCTCCTCCTCCACCACCACCACCTCCTCAGAACACGGCACAGACATCAATCTCCAGATGGGGCCATATTGATAGAGCTTTGGCCACCGATTTGGTAACACGCGTGCATATCTATTTCCCCGACAGAGACTGATTGCACATGACTGTTGAAGTAATGGACTTGTCTTTAAATGGCCGGATGCCATTTATTACTGCTAGCAAGGGAGAGCCTACACGAGGAACTGGTCACATGATGGAGAGGGTCGGGGGGGGGGGGGTTCTATCACAGCTGCAGGCTGTGTGTACTGGTCACCTGGGTGACTGGCCCCCATTGATCTGGGCCAAGTGTCAGTACAGGAAGTGATACAGGAAGTCTGATAGTTGAGATATGGAGAGATGATCATAAATGAGGTCAGTGTGTTGCCAGGAAACAGAGCTACTGTGCCAGGCGACAGTGACTCAGCGAGAGAGCAGAATAGAATGATCCTGAACAGCCTGGAGTGGTTCTCAAACGGGTCCAACACGGATCTTGGTCTGCTGGGTGCATCATAGCTTCGGCTCCAGATAAAGAATAAGTTCATTCAAAACATCTTCGTGATCTGATCTAGGCTACACGCAAGTCAGTGATGGCAAACCTTATCATGCTCACTTTAATCCCACTACTCCAAGATAAGGTAATATATGAAATCGCACACATGTAATTGTACAAACTAGCCTTGGCATACACTAACATATTTATTGTTAATGAGCATTTAAATATCTAAGGTTTAAGCAGAGACGGATGATGTACATGTTTACACAGTTTCCTGTTCATTATTACTTGTCTGTGTAATCTTGAATTAAAACATTTGCCTCTTAGGATAATGTGGAAAGGTCTAAACAGATCAAAGACGTCAAGCTCATAATTTACTATAAAGCTACTTTGCCAGATTCAGACTTGGTTGTTGTCACAGCAGATTGCGTGTGTGCATGTGTGTGTACGTGTATATGTGGGTGTGGGTGTGTGTGTTTGTGCGCTCTCACACACACGGGGGGGGGGGGGGGGTGAGTGGATGTTCCATTGCCCTGCCTCCCTCGACTCGCTAACCTAAATCGGCGGCGCCGGGAATGCAAATCCAGGTAAGTCTTCAATTTGGTTTGATGTTTCAAGTGCCGCACTCACATGATCACACTTCCTGACATCCTCTTCTGGTACTTACATCAACATCTTACAGCCTATTATTCAGAGCTTCGGGGGACAATAATGACAGCTGACAATCTTTATATTTCCCAGTGCAGAGAGCAGTGACGGAGAGGTGTGTGGGTTTTTTTTTTACAAGCAAGGTATAGAAAAGGGAAGGGGGGTGGAGGGGGCAGAACGAGAGTGAATCCCAATCAGAAAAGGAGCGCTGACTGTCAATGGTTCTTTTGATGCACATAATGAGTTGCTTGAAAGAAGAAAGTAAAAAAATCTTTGAAAAAAAGAAAGGGGAAAAAAAAAAAAAAACCTTCGAGAAAGTGACGTCGACAAAAAGTGGCGGCTTTAATATCCATCCTGAACTGCTCAGGAGATGTCTGGAGTCTGTCTGTCTAAGACGAGGAGGGCAGGGTCTCGCTGCAGGCATCAGGTCGACCACGCTCTCCAAAAACAACCGGCCAGTCTATCATCTACCGACAACAACTCTAGTTGTTGACCAAGTTCCACAATGTCCTATGGTAGAACTGCAGTTGGGTCGATCAAGAAAAGCTCATTTTAAAGACATGCTCGTTGATCGTTCCCCATGAACAATCTCCTGTATGCTGTGAGACAGATAGAAAATGAGTCAATTCACTTCATCCAGTTGTCTCTCAATTCACTCACATTTAGATGATCTTGATACCCCATCGACACAAACACCAATAAGTGCTGCTCTTGGAAGTGGAAATACCCAAATATTTGATGTGAAGCTTATAACAATATTGCTGCCTATGGTAAAGAACATAACAAACCAGCATAGGCATAGATGTATACCCCATCTGTTGTGACCACAACTGAGACTGAATGTGGCAGTGGGTTTGCAGTCACGTTTGAGCTTGACCCCAGTGGTCGTGGTCTTCCTGTATGTGTGCAGACCAGGTGCCCGGACTGACAGTGCAGATACTTCGTACGACAGTCCTGATGAGCGACCAAACCTTGACCCCATGTGACCCTTTGTGTGGACAGATACTATTAGCTTCCAAGACACTGGCTCATTTAGAGCCAACACCACAGAGTTGTGCACTGACGGGTGTGTGTGTGTGTGTGTGTGTACATGTGTTCTGAACCATCTCCCAGTGGTACTGTAGCTATCACCTATCCCTCTCTCTGTTTCAGCATGCCAATAGAGACACCCCCTCCCACACACACACACACACACACACACCCCGATACCCCCCAACACCCCCGACAGGCACGCTTTAATTCCCTAATCCACTGCGACAAGAGGTGATGAACAAAGGCGACTGAACGTCTACCTAATCGCTCACTAATGGTTTTGACAAATACCTGTCTCTGACTCTGTCGCATGGCAAGGCGGGCAGGCTAGGGGGGGGGGGGGGGGGGGGGGAGTGGAGAAGGAGGGGAGGGGAGCTGGCTCACAAGGGCTCATAATTACCCAGGTCATTAGCTCAAGTAGAGAACACACACCAACCAACCTTGCTTTTCTAAACCTCGCCTCTTTCAACACTGACGACCGGGCCCGGGGAGAGACACAGACTGTAATATCACCCCCAAACCCCCCCTCCCACCCCCCCAAACCCCCCCTCCAACCACCACCCCCCCACACCCCCCGTCTGTGCAGTGCCGTAGCGGTGCGACCAAGACGGGGAGACGCTGTCACTATTCGCAAGGTGTCATTCAACAAGGGTAGAGAGAGGAGAGATGCTTATTTGCAGAGGCTAGGCCAGCCAGTCTCCAGCCCTGGTAATTGTGATTTATACCTCGGCCTTCGGAGCGACGGCCCCCGACGCCGAGTCCTTGCGCCGCATCGACAAGTGACATATATTCGGCGGGCACACGGAGTGACCCGTCGACGAGGCGCTGACAAGAGAGCCCCTCCCCTTTCATCTGCCGAGCGGCGGAGGCCTCGCTGGGGTCCGGGGGCGAAGCGAGTTGTCATCTCGCACCAATCAAGAAGAAGGAGAGGAGGCGGGCGGGGGGGGGGGGGGGAGAGCAAATAAATAAGATGAAGTCAATTTGAACTTGGTCCGGAGGCGTGTGCGCCGCGTTCCCCGGGAGAAAGTGGGACGGCGAGCCGCTGCCCCCGTTCTCTCCGAAGTCGGCCTCTAACTTTTCCCTCTGTGTTGATTTTTTGTCCTTGCTGCAGGATGCTGCTGGGAGCCAGGAGTGTTCCCTGCGTGTTCTCTGGGGGGCGGGGCTGGGACGGTTTTAGCCTGTCTGGGTCCAAGCCCATCAGGATCGGGGGAGGTTTCTCTCAGAGTGAGGCTAATGGCTAGGTGAACGAGAGGAGGAACGCGCAGGGAAAAGGTCGGCGCGAACCTCAAAGCAGGCCCAGGACAGGGAGTGTGCCGTCCTGTTCTCTGTGTAGAACAGTGCTTGCTTGGCCTCAATCTGATGACCACGCAGTATGTGTGGGCTGCACCCATTTAGCGCTTGCAGATACTGGGGTGGGCACCCGAAACTATCAGCGAACACACACCTGCATCAAATAATCCTGGATTATCATTGTCTGTCAACGGCATGCGGGACTGACAGTGATTTTACGTGGGAGCCTCAAAGGCACGTGACACAGATGGCATGTTGGGGTAAGACTGATTGATCTTTTCTGCCTCTACCATCTCAGCCCTCGGCAGTTTCAACCGTTTCGAGGAGACAACTTTCCCCCGGCGCGTAAACAGGATTTAAAGGCAAGTGTTGTGGAAAACGGGGACCCTGGAAAACGGGCCGAAATTGGGTGTGCGCCCCACGCGCACGCGTCGCTTTGTAAATCTGTTTGAACACGGAATCAAAACAGGCCGCCTTCAAGATGCCGGGTGCGCCGAAAGTACTCCTAACATCGCAAGGA